>NW_026780618.1:0-30127 GCF_030144855.1 Hypanus sabinus | reverse complement strand
GGGGGCAAGGGGGACGGGGATCCCAAAATTGGGGAAGGGGAAGGAGGAGGGGGATCCCACAGGAGTGAAGGGGGACGTGTCAGGAGATCCCACAGGAGGGAATTGGGACGGGGGAGGAGATCCACAGGAGGAAGGGGGATGGTGGAGAGAGATCCCGCAGGAGGAAGGGGGAAGGGGGAGCGAGGTCCCGCAGGAGGAAGAGGGATGGGGGAGAGAGATTCCACTGGAGGAAGGGGGATTGGGGAGAGAGATCCCACAGAGTGAAGGGGGATGGGGAAGAGATCCACAGGTGGACGGGGGACGGGGCAGAGAGATCCCACAGGAGGAAGGGGGACGTGGGAGGGAGATCCCACATGAGGAAGGGGGACACGGGGGTCAGATCCCACAGGGGGATGGGCGGCGGTGGGGAGGGATCCCACAGGAGGAAGGGGGACGGGGGAGGGGAGATACCACAGGAGGAAGGGGGACGGGGGAGGGAGATCCCACAAGAGGAAGGGGGACGGGGGAGGGAGATACCACTGGAGGAAGGGGGACGGGGAGTGGAGATACCACATGAGGAAGGGGGACATGGGGGTCAGATCCCACAGGGGGATGGGCGGCGGTGGGGAGGGATCCACAGGGGCAAAGGGGGAGGCGGGAGGGAGAACCCACAGGGGGGAAGGTGGACGGGGGAGCAGGATCCCACATGGGGAAGGGGGACGGTGGAGAGGGATTTCGACAGGGGTGAAGGGGGACACGGAAGGGAGATCCCACAGGGGGCAAGGGGACGGGGATCCAAAATGGGGAAGGGGAAGGAGGAGGGGGATCCCACAGGGGGGAATGGGTACGGGGCAGAGAGATCCCACAGGAGTGAAGGGGGACGTGTCAGGAGATCCCACAGGAGGGAATTGGGACGGGGGAAGGAGATCCCACAGGAGGAAGGGGGATGGTGGAGAGAGATCCCGCAGGAGGAAGGGGGAAGGGGGAGCGAGGTCCAGCAGGAGGAAGAGGGATGGGGGAGAGAGATTCCACTGGAGGAAGGGGGATTGGGGAGAGAGATCCCACATTGAGTGAAGGGGGATGGGGAAGAGATCCCACAGGTGGACGGGGGACGGGGCAGAGAGATCCCACAGGAGGAAGGGGGACGTGGGAGGGAGATCCCACATGAGGAAGGGGGACACGGGGGTCAGATCCCACAGGGGGATGGGCGGCGGTGGGGAGGGATCCCACAGGGGCGAAGGGGGAGGCGGGAGGGAGAATCCACAGGGGGGAAGGTGGACGGGGGGGAGCAGGATCCCACAGGGGGAAGGGGGACGGTGGAGAGGGATTCCACAGGGGTGAAGGGGGACACGGAAGGGAGATCCCACAGGGGGCAAGGGGGACGAGGATCCCAAAATGGGGAAGGGGAAGGAGGAGGGGGATCCCACAGGGGGAATGGGTACGGGGCAGAGAGTTCCCAACTGGAAGAAGGGGAACGGGGAAGCGAGATCCCAGAAGGGAGATGGGGCAGAGAGATCCCACAGGAGTGAAGGGGGACGTGTCAGGAGATCCCACAGGAGGGAATTGGGACGGGGGAAGGAGATCCCACAGGAGGACGGGGAACGGGGGAGGGAGAGACCACAGGAAGGAAGGAGGACACGGATGGGGAGACCCACAGGAGGAAAGGGGGACCGGGGAGGGAGAGTCCACAGGAGGGACGGGGGAAGGGGCAGAGAGAACCCTCAGGAGGAATGAAGACGGTGTACGGAGATCCCACAGGAGGAAGGGGGATGGTGGAGAGAGATCCCGCAGGAGGAATGGGGAAGTGGGAGCTAGGTCCCGCAGGAGGAAGAGGGATGGGGGCGAGAGATCCCACTGGAGGAAGGGGGATTGGGGAGAGAGATCCCACAGAGTGAAGGGGGATGGGGAAGAGATCCCACAGGTGGAAGGGGGATGGGGGAGAGAGATCCCAAAATAGGAAGGGGGAAGTGGCAGAGAGATCCCACAGGAGTAAGGGAGATGGAGAAGAGGGATCCCACAGGAGGAAGTGGGCTGGGGCAAAGAGATCCCTTAGGAGGGTGGGGGAATGGGAAGAGAGGTCCCACAGGAGGAAGGGGGACGGTGGAGTGGGATTCCACAGGGGTGAAGGGGGACACGAAGGGAGATCCCACAGGGGGCAAGGGGACGGGGATCCCAAAATGGGGAAGGGAAGGAGGAGGGGGATCCCACAGGGGGGAATGGGTACGGGGCAGAGAGATCCACTTGGAAGAAGGGGAGCGGGAAGCGAGATCCCAGAAGGGAGATGTGGCAGAGAGATCCCACAGGAGGATTTGGGACGGGGATGAGAGATCCCACGGTAGGAATGGGGAATGTGGCAGAGAGATTCCACGGGAGAGAAGGGGGACTTTGGTAGGGAGATCCCCACAGGAGGGAAGGGAGACGGGGCCGAGAGATCCCACAGGGTGGATGTGGGACGGGGATGAGAGATCCCTCGGTAGGAATGGGGAATGTGGCAGAGAGATCCCACAGGACAGAAGGGGGATGGGGAAGAGAGATCCCACAGGAGGAAGGGAGAGGGGGTGGGAGATCTCACAGGAGGAAGGGGGACGGGGGAGGGAGATCCCACGGGGGGAAGGGGGACCGGGGAGGGAGAGCCCGCCAGTGAGAAGTGGGAGGGAGAGCCCACGGGAGGGAAGGGGGACGGGGAAGAGAGATCCCACGGTAGGAAGGGGGATGTGGCAGAGAGATCCCTCAGGAGTGAAGGGGGACGTGTCAGGAGATCCCACAGGAGGGAATTGGGACAGGGGAAGGAGATCCCACAGGAGGACGGGAACGGGGGAGGGAGAGACCACAGGAAGGAAGGAGGACACGGATGGGAGACCCACAGGAGGAAAGGGGGACCGGGGAGGGAGAGTCCACAGGAGGGACGGGGGAAGGGGCAGAGAGAACCCTCAGGAGGAATGAAGACGGTGTACGGAGATCCCACAGGAGGAAGGGGGATGGTGGAGAGAGATTCCGCAGGAGGAATGGGGAAGGGGGAGCGAGGTCCCGCAGGAGGAAGAGGGATGGGGGAGAGAGATCCCACTGGAGGAAGGGGGATTGGAACAGAGGCCCAGAGCAGGAAGTGGGATGCGGAAGAGAGATACCTCACGATGAATGTGTATGGAAAAGACAGATCCCACAGGAGGAAGGGGGATGTGGAAGAGAGATCCACAAGAGGAAGGGGGATTGGGGAGAGAGATCCCACAGGGTGAAGGGGATGGGGAAGTGATCCAGCAGGTGGAAGGGGGATGGGGGAGAGAGATCCCAAAATAGGAAGGGGGAAGTGGCAGAGAGATCCCACAGGAGTAAGGAGATGGAGAAGAGGGATCCCACAGGAGGAAGTGGGCTGGGCAAAGAGATCCCTTAGGAGGGTGGGGGAATGGGAAGAGAGGTCCCACAGGAGGAAGGGGGATGGGGAAGAGAGATACTACAGAAGGGAAGGGGGATGGGGGAGAGATCCCACAGGTGAAGGGGGATGGGGAAGAGAGATACTACAGAAGGAAGGGGGATGGGGGAGAGAGATCCCACAGGAGGAAGGGGGATGGGCAGAGAGATCCCACAGGAGGAAGGGGGATGGGGAAGAGAGATACTACAGAAGGAAGGGGATGGGGGAGAGAGATCCCACAGGAGGAAGGGGGATGGGGAAGAGAGATACTACAGAAGGAAGGGGGATGGGGGAGAGAGATCCCACAGGAGGAAGGGGGATGGGGAAGAGAGATACTACAGAAGGAAGGGGGATGGGGGAGAGAGATCCCACAGAGGAAGGGGGATGGGGCAGAGAGATCCCACAGGAGGAAGGGGAACGGGGAAGCGAGATCCCAGAAGGGAGATGGGGCAGAGAGATCCCACAGGAGGATTTGGGACGGGGTTGAGAGATCCCACGGTAGGAATGGGGAATGTGGCAGAGAGATTCCACGGGAGAAAAGGGGGACTTTGGTAGGGAGATCCCACAGGAGGGAAGGGAGACGGGCCCGAGAGATCCCACAGGTGGATGTGGGACGGGGATGAGAGATCCCTCGGTAGGAATGGGGAATGTGGCAGAGAGATCCCACAGGAGAGAAGGGGGACGGGGAGGAGAGATCCCACAGGAGGTAGGGGGACGGGGAGGAGAGATCCCCCAGGAGGAAGGGGGGACGGGTAGGAGAGATCCCACAGGAGGAAGGGGGACGTGGGAGGGCGATCCACAGAAGGAAGGGGGACTCGGGGGTCAGATCCCACATGGGGATGGGGGATGGTGGAGAGGGATCCCACAGGGGGGAAGGGGGAGGTGGGAGGGAGAACCCACAGGGAGGAAGGGGGATGGGGGAGCAGTATCCCACAGGGGGAAGGGGGACCGTGGAGACGGATTCCACAGGGGTGAAGGGGGACACGGGAGGGAGATCCAATGGGGGGAAGGGGGAGGCATGGGGGAGAACAAAGAGGGGGGAAGTGGGACGGGGGAGCAAGATCCCACAGGGGGAAGGGGGACAGTAGAGATGGATTTCACAGGGGTGATTGGGGACGGGGAAGAGAGATCCCACGGTAGGAAGGGGATGTGGCAGAGAGATATCATAGGAGGAAGGGGGACAGGGGAGTCAGATCCCACAGGGGAAGGGGGACTGGGGAGAGGGATCCCACAGGGGGGAAGTGGGACGGGGATCCCAAAATGGGGATGGGGGAAGGGGAGGGGGATGCCACAGGGGGGAAGGTGGACGGGGGAGGGGGATCCCTCAGTGGGAAGGGGGACGAGTGAGGTGGGACCCACAGACGGCGCCGAGGGATCCTGAGGAGGAAGGGGGATGGGTGAGGAAGACCTCACAGTCGGAAGGGGGACGGGGGATGGAGATCCCACAGGAGGAACTGGGACGGGGAAGAGAAATCCACAGGAGGAAGGTGGACACGGGAGTCAGATCCCACATGGGGATGGGATGGGGGAGAGGGATCCCACAGGGGTGAAGGGGGACACGGGAGGAGATCCCACAGGGGGGAAGTGGGACGGGGATCCAAAATGGGGAAGGGGGAAGGGGAGGGGGATCCCACAGGGGGAATTTGGACGGGGGAGGGGGATCCCACAGGGGGGAATTTGGACGGGGGAGGGAATCCCACACGGGGGAAGGGGGACAGGGCAGAGAGATCCACAGGTGGTTGGGGGATGGGGACGAGAGATCCCACAGGGAGGAAAGGGGGATATGGCAGAGAGATCCACAGGAGGTTGGGAGACGGGGACGAGAGATCCCACAGGTGAAAGGGGATATGGCAGAGAGATCCCAGAGGAGAAAGGGAGACGGGACAGAGAGATCCCACAGGAGGATGGGTAACGGGGCAGGGAGATCCCACAGGATGTTGGGGGATGGGGACGATAGATCCCACAGGAGAATTGGGGACGGGGCAGAGAAATCCCGCGGTAGGAAGGGGGATGTGGCAGAGAGATATCATAGGAGGAAGGGGGACAGGGGAGTCAGATCCCACAGGGGAAGGTGGACGGGGGAGGGGGATCCCTCAGCGGGGAAGGGGGACGGCGCCGAGGGATCCCACAGAGGAAGGGGGACGGGGGAGGAAGAATCTCACAGTTGGAAGTGGGAAGGGGGAGGGAGATCCCACAGGTGGAAGGGGGACGTGGGATGGAGATCCCACAGAAGGAAGGGGGACGGGGGAGGGAGATACCCAGGAGGAAGGAGAAACGGGGGATGGAGATCCCACAGGAGGAAGGGGGACGGGGAGGATCCCTCAGGAGGAAGGGGGACGTGGGAGAGGGATCCCACAGGAGGAAGGGGGACGGGGAGGAGAGATCCCACAGGAGGAAGGGGGACGGGGGAGGGAGATACCACAGGAGGAAGGGGGACGGGGAGGAGAGATCCCCCAGGAGGAAGGGGGACGGGGGATGGAGATCCCACAGGAGGAAGGGGGACGGGGAGGTGAGATCCCGCAGGAGGAAGGGGGACGGGGAGGAGAGATCCCACAGGAGGAAGTGGGACGGGGGAGGGGAGATACCACAGGAGGAAGGGGGACGGGGAGGAGAGATCCCACAGGAGGTAGGGGGACGGGGAGGAGAGATCCCCCAGGAGGAAGGGGGATGGGGAGGAGAGATCCCACAGGAGGACGGGGGATGGGGGAGGGAGATACCACAGGAGGGGGGACGGGGCAGAGAGATCCCACAGGGGGGAAGGGGGAGGCGGGATGGAGAACCCACAATGGGGAAGTGGGACGGGGGTGCGAGATCCCACAGGTGGAAGGGGGACGGGGCAGAGAGATCCCACAGGAAGAAGGGGGACGGGGGAGGGAGATCCCACAGGAAGAAGGGGGACGGGGGAGGGAGATCCCACAGGAAGAAGGGGGACGGGGGAGGGAGATCCCACAGTAGGAAGTGGGACGGGGCAGAGAGATCCCACAGGAGGAAGGGGGACGGGTAAGAGAGATCCAACAGGTGGACGGAGGACGGGGCAGAGAGATCCCACAGGAGGAAGGGGGACGAGTAAGAGAGATCCCACAGGAGGGGGGACGGGGGATGGAGATCCCACAGGAGGAAGTGGGACGGGGGAGAGAGATCCCACAGGAAGAAGGGGGACGGGGGAGGGAGATCCCACATGGGGAAGGACGGTAAAGAGAGATCCCACAGTGGGGAAGGGGACGGGGGAGGGAGATCCCACAGGGGGGAAGGGGTACGGGGGATGGAGATCCCACAGGAGGAAGGGGGACGGGGCTGAGAGATCCCACAGGAGGAAGGGGGACGTGTGTGGAGATCCCACAGGAGGAAGGGGGATGGGGGAGGGAGATCCCACAGGAGGAAGGGGGTTGGGGGAGGGAGATCCCACAGGGGGAAGGGGGACGTGTGATGGAGATCCCACAGGAGGAAGGGGGATGGGGGAGGGAGATCCCACAGGAGGAAGGGGGATGGGGGAGGGAGATCCCACACGAGGAAGGGGGACGGGGGTGAGAAATCCCACAGGAGGAAGGGGGACGGTGAGGGAGATCCCACAGGTGGAAGGGGGATGGGGGAGGGAGATACCACAGGAGGAAGGGGGACGGGGGAGGGAGATCTCACAGGAGGAAGGGGGATTGGGGATGGAGATCCCACAGGAGGAAGGGGGACGGGTGAGGGAGATCCCACAGGAGGAAGGGGGATGGGGGAGGGGAGATACCACAGGAGGAAGGGGGACGGGTGTGGGAGATCCCACAGGGCGAAGGGGGACGGGGAGGGAGATCCCACATGAGGAAGGGGGACGGGGGAGAGAAATCCCACAGGAGGAAGGGGGACGGGGCAGAGAGATCCCACAGGAGGAAGGAGGACGGGGAGGGAGATACCATAGGAGGAAGGGGGACGGGGGAGGGAGATCCCACAGGAGGAAGGGGGACGGGGAGGGAGATACCACAGGAGGAAGGGGGACGGGGGAGGGAGATACCACAGGAGGAAGGGGGACGGGGGAGGGAGATACCACAGGAGGGACGGGGCAGAGAGATCCCACAGGGGGAAGGGGAACGGGGAAGAGAGATCCCACGGTAGGAAGGGGGATGTGGCAGAGAGATATCACAGGAGAAAGGGGGACAGGAGAGGCAGATCCCACAGGAGGAATGGGGACGGGGGAGAGGGATCCCACAGGGGGTAAGGAGGACGGGGGACGGAGAGCACGCAGGTGGGAAGGGGGAGAGAGATCCCACAGGAGGAAGTGGGACGAGGGAGAGAGATCCCACAGGGGTGAAGGTGGACGGGGGAGGGGGATCACACAGGGGTTAAGTTGATCGGGGGAGTGGGATCCCACAGGTGGATGGGGTACGGGGCAGAGAGATCCCACAGGAGGAAGGGGGACAGGGGAGGCAGATCCCACAGGAGGAAGGGGGACGGGGGAGGGAGATACCACAGGAGGAAGGGGGACGGGGGAGGGGAGATACCACAGGAGGAAGGGGGACGGGGGAGGGAGATCCCACAGGAGGAAGGGGGACGGGGGAGGGGAGATACCACAGGAGGAAGGGGGACGGGGGAGGGAGATCCCACAAGAGGAAGGGGGACGGGGGAGGGAGATACCACAGGAGGAAGGGGGACGGGGGAGTGGAGATACCACATGAGGAAGGGGGACATGGGGGTCAGATCCCACAGGGGGATGGGCGGCGGTGGGGAGGGATCCCACAGGGGCAAAGGGGGAGGCGGGAGGGAGAACCCACAGGGGGGAAGGTGGACGGGGGAGCAGGATCCCACAGGGGGAAGGGGGACGGTGGAGAGGGATTCGACAGGGGTGAAGGGGGACACGGAAGGGAGATCCCACAGGGGGCAAGGGGGACGGGGATCCCAAAATGGGGAAGGGGAAGGAGGAGGGGGATCCCACAGGAGTGAAGGGGGACGTGTCAGGAGATCCCACAGGAGGGAATTGGGACGGGGGAAGGAGATCCCACAGGAGGAAGGGGGATGGTGGAGAGAGATCCCGCAGGAGGAAGGGGGAAGGGGGAGCGAGGTCCCGCAGGAGGAAGAGGGATGGGGGAGAGAGATTCCACTGGAGGAAGGGGGATTGGGGAGAGAGATCCCACAGAGTGAAGGGGGATGGGGAAGAGATCCCACAGGTGGACGGGGGACGGGGCAGAGAGATCCCACAGGAGGAAGGGGGACGTGGGAGGGAGATCCCACATGAGGAAGGGGGACACGGGGGTCAGATCCCACAGGGGGATGGGCGGCGGTGGGGAGGGATCCCACAGGAGGAAGGGGGACGGGGGAGGGGAGATACCACAGGAGGAAGGGGGACGGGGGAGGGAGATCCCACAAGAGGAAGGGGGACGGGGGAGGGAGATACCACAGGAGGAAGGGGGACGGGGGAGTGGAGATACCACATGAGGAAGGGGGACATGGGGGTCAGATCCCACAGGGGGATGGGCGGCGGTGGGGAGGGATCCCACAGGGGCAAAGGGGGAGGCGGGAGGGAGAACCCACAGGGGGGAAGGTGGACGGGGGAGCAGGATCCCACATGGGGAAGGGGGACGGTGGAGAGGGATTCGACAGGGGTGAAGGGGGACACGGAAGGGAGATCCCACAGGGGGCAAGGGGGACGGGGATCCCAAAATGGGGAAGGGGAAGGAGGAGGGGGATCCCACAGGGGGGAATGGGTACGGGGCAGAGAGATCCCACAGGAGTGAAGGGGGACGTGTCAGGAGATCCCACAGGAGGGAATTGGGACGGGGGAAGGAGATCCCACAGGAGGAAGGGGGATGGTGGAGAGAGATCCCGCAGGAGGAAGGGGGAAGGGGGAGCGAGGTCCCGCAGGAGGAAGAGGGATGGGGGAGAGAGATTCCACTGGAGGAAGGGGGATTGGGGAGAGAGATCCCACAGAGTGAAGGGGGATGGGGAAGAGATCCCACAGGTGGACGGGGGACGGGGCAGAGAGATCCCACAGGAGGAAGGGGGACGTGGGAGGGAGATCCCACATGAGGAAGGGGGACACGGGGGTCAGATCCCACAGGGGGATGGGCGGCGGTGGGGAGGGATCCCACAGGGGCGAAGGGGGAGGCGGGAGGGAGAATCCACAGGGGGGAAGGTGGACGGGGGAGCAGGATCCCACAGGGGGAAGGGGGACGGTGGAGAGGGATTCCACAGGGGTGAAGGGGGACACGGAAGGGAGATCCCACAGGGGGCAAGGGGGACGAGGATCCCAAAATGGGGAAGGGGAAGGAGGAGGGGGATCCCACAGGGGGGAATGGGTACGGGGCAGAGAGTTCCCACTGGAAGAAGGGGAACGGGGAAGCGAGATCCCAGAAGGGAGATGGGGCAGAGAGATCCCACAGGAGTGAAGGGGGACGTGTCAGGAGATCCCACAGGAGGGAATTGGGACGGGGGAAGGAGATCCCACAGGAGGACGGGGAACGGGGGAGGGAGAGACCACAGGAAGGAAGGAGGACACGGATGGGAGACCCACAGGAGGAAAGGGGGACCGGGGAGGGAGAGTCCACAGGAGGGACGGGGGAAGGGGCAGAGAGAACCCTCAGGAGGAATGAAGACGGTGTACGGAGATCCCACAGGAGGAAGGGGGATGGTGGAGAGAGATCCCGCAGGAGGAATGGGGAAGTGGGAGCTAGGTCCCGCAGGAGGAAGAGGGATGGGGGCGAGAGATCCCACTGGAGGAAGGGGGATTGGGGAGAGAGATCCCACAGAGTGAAGGGGGATGGGGAAGAGATCCCACAGGTGGAAGGGGGATGGGGGAGAGAGATCCCAAAATAGGAAGGGGGAAGTGGCAGAGAGATCCCACAGGAGTAAGGGAGATGGAGAAGAGGGATCCCACAGGAGGAAGTGGGCTGGGGCAAAGAGATCCCTTAGGAGGGTGGGGGAATGGGAAGAGAGGTCCCACAGGAGGAAGGGGGACGGTGGAGTGGGATTCCACAGGGGTGAAGGGGGACACGGAAGGGAGATCCCACAGGGGGCAAGGGGGACGGGGATCCCAAAATGGGGAAGGGGAAGGAGGAGGGGGATCCCACAGGGGGGAATGGGTACGGGGCAGAGAGATCCCACTGGAAGAAGGGGAGCGGGGAAGCGAGATCCCAGAAGGGAGATGGGGCAGAGAGATCCCACAGGAGGATTTGGGACGGGGATGAGAGATCCCACGGTAGGAATGGGGAATGTGGCAGAGAGATTCCACGGGAGAGAAGGGGGACTTTGGTAGGGAGATCCCACAGGAGGGAAGGGAGACGGGGCCGAGAGATCCCACAGGTGGATGTGGGACGGGGATGAGAGATCCCTCGGTAGGAATGGGGAATGTGGCAGAGAGATCCCACAGGACAGAAGGGGGATGGGGAAGAGAGATCCCACAGGAGGAAGGGAGAGGGGGGTGGGAGATCTCACAGGAGGAAGGGGGACGGGGGAGGGAGATCCCACGGGGGGGAAGGGGGACCGGGGAGGGAGAGCCCGCCAGTGAGAAGTGGGAGGGAGAGCCCACGGGAGGGAAGGGGGACGGGGAAGAGAGATCCCACGGTAGGAAGGGGGATGTGGCAGAGAGATCCCACAGGAGTGAAGGGGGACATGTCAGGAGATCCCACAGGAGGGAATTGGGACAGGGGAAGGAGATCCCACAGGAGGACGGGGAACGGGGGAGGGAGAGACCACAGGAAGGAAGGAGGACACGGATGGGAGACCCACAGGAGGAAAGGGGGACCGGGGGAGGGAGAGTCCACAGGAGGGACGGGGGAAGGGGCAGAGAGAACCCTCAGGAGGAATGAAGACGGTGTACGGAGATCCCACAGGAGGAAGGGGGATGGTGGAGAGAGATTCCGCAGGAGGAATGGGGAAGGGGGAGCGAGGTCCCGCAGGAGGAAGAGGGATGGGGGAGAGAGATCCCACTGGAGGAAGGGGGATTGGAACAGAGGCCCAAGAGCAGGAAGTGGGATGCGGAAGAGAGATACCTCACGATGAATGTGTATGGAAAAGACAGATCCCACAGGAGGAAGGGGGATGTGGAAGAGAGATCCACAAGAGGAAGGGGGATTGGGGAGAGAGATCCCACAGGGTGAAGGGGGATGGGGAAGTGATCCAGCAGGTGGAAGGGGGATGGGGGAGAGAGATCCCAAAATAGGAAGGGGGAAGTGGCAGAGAGATCCCACAGGAGTAAGGGAGATGGAGAAGAGGGATCCCACAGGAGGAAGTGGGCTGGGGCAAAGAGATCCCTTAGGAGGGTGGGGGAATGGGAAGAGAGGTCCCACAGGAGGAAGGGGGATGGGGAAGAGAGATACTACAGAAGGAAGGGGGATGGGGGAGAGAGATCCCACAGGAGGAAGGGGGATGGGGCAGAGAGATCCCACAGGAGGAAGGGGGATGGGGAAGAGAGATACTACAGAAGGAAGGGGGATGGGGGAGAGAGATCCCACAGGAGGAAGGGGGATGGGGAAGAGAGATACTACAGAAGGAAGGGGGATGGGGGAGAGAGATCCCACAGGAGGAAGGGGGATGGGGAAGAGAGATACTACAGAAGGAAGGGGGATGGGGGAGAGAGATCCCACAGGAGGAAGGGGGATGGGGCAGAGAGATCCCACAGGAGGAAGGGGAACGGGGAAGCGAGATCCCAGAAGGGAGATGGGGCAGAGAGATCCCACAGGAGGATTTGGGACGGGGTTGAGAGATCCCACGGTAGGAATGGGGAATGTGGCAGAGAGATTCCACGGGAGAAAAGGGGGACTTTGGTAGGGAGATCCCACAGGAGGGAAGGGAGACGGGCCCGAGAGATCCCACAGGTGGATGTGGGACGGGGATGAGAGATCCCTCGGTAGGAATGGGGAATGTGGCAGAGAGATCCCACAGGAGAGAAGGGGGACGGGGAAGAGAGATCCCACAGGAGGAAGGGGGACGGGGGAGGGAGATCCCACGGGGGGGAAGGGGGACCGGGGAGGGAGAGCCCGCCAGTGAGAAGTGGGAGGGAGAGCCCACGGGAGGGAAGGGGGACGGGGAAGAGAGATCCCACGGTAGGAAGGGGGATGTGGCAGAGAGATCCCACAGGAGTGAAGGGGGACGTGTCAGGAGATCCCACAGGAGGGAATTGGGACGGGGCAGAGAGATCCCACAGGAGGAAGGGGGACGTGGGAGGGAGATCCCACATGAGGAAGGGGGACACGGGGGTCAGATCCCACAGGGGGATGGGCGGCGGTGGGGAGGGATCCCACAGGGGCGAAGGGGGAGGCGGGAGGGAGAACCCACAGGCGGGAAGGTGGACGGGGGAGCAGGATCCCACAGGGGGAAGGGGGACGGTGGGGAGGGATTCCACAGGGGTGAAGGGGGACACGGAAGGGAGATCCCACAGGGGGCAAGGGGGACGGGGATCCCAAAATGGGGAAGGGGAAGGAGGAGGGGGATCCCACAGGGGGGAATGGGTACGGGGCAGAGAGATCCCACTGGAAGAAGGGGAACGGGGAAGCGAGATCCCAGAAGGGAGATGGGGCAGAGAGATCCCACAGGAGGATTTGGGACGGGGATGAGAGATCCCACGGTAGGAATGGGGAATGTGGCAGAGAGATTCCACGGGAGAGAAGGGGGACTTTGGTAGGGAGATCCCACAGGAGGGAAGGGAGACGGGGCAAAGAGATCCCACAGGTGGATGTGGGACGGGGATGAGAGATCCCTCGGTAGGAATGGGGAATGTGGCAGAGAGATCCCACAGGAGAGAAGGGGGACGGGGGAGGGGGATCCCACAGGAGAGAAGGGGGACGGGGAAGAGAGATCCCACAGGAGGAAGGGGGGACGGGGGAGGGAGATCCCACGGGGGGGAAGGGGGACAGGGGAGGGAGAGCCCACGGGAGGGAAGGGGGACGGGGAAGAGAGATCCCACGGTAGGAAGGGGGATGTGGCAGAGAGATCCCACAGGAGTGAAGGGGGACGTGTCAGGAGATCCCACAGGAGGGAATTGGGACAGGGGAAGGGGATCCCACAGGAGGACGGGGAACGGGGGAGGGAGAGACCACAGGAAGGAAGGAGGACACGGATGGGAGACCCACAGGAGGAAAGGGGGACCGGGGAGGGAGAGTCCACTGGAGGGAAGGGGGAAGGGGCAGAGAGAACCCTCAGGAGGAATGAAGACGGTGTACGGAGATCCCACAGGAGGAAGGGGGATGGTGGAGAGAGATCCCGCAGGGGGAAGGGGGAGCGAGGTCCCGCAGGAGGAAGAGCGATGGGGGAGAGAGATCCCACTGGAGGAAGGGGGATTGGAACAGAGGCCCAAGAGCAGGAAGTGGGATGCGGAAGAGAGATACCTCACGATGAATGTGTATGGAAAAGACAGATCCCACAGGAGGAAGGGGGATGTGGAAGAGAGATCCACAAGAGGAAGGGGGATTGGGGAGAGAGATCCCACAGAGTGAAGGGGGATGGGGAAGAGATCCCACAGGTGGAAGGGGGATGGGGGAGAGAGATCCCAAAATAGGAAGGGGGAAGTGGCAGAGAGATCCCACAGGAGTAAGGGAGATGGAGAAGAGGGATCCCACAGGAGGAAGTGGGCTGGGGCAAAGAGATCCCTTAGGAGGGTGGGGGAATGGGAAGAGAGGTCCCACAGGAGGAAGGGGGATGGGGAAGAGAGATACTACAGAAGGAAGGGGGATGGGGGAGAGAGATCCCACAGGAGGAAGGGGGATGGGGAAGAGAGATACTACAGAAGGAAGGGGGGATGGGGGAGAGAGATCCCACAGGAGGAAGGGGGATGGGGAAGAGATCCCACAGGAGGAAGGGGGATGGGGAAGAGAGATACTACAGAAGGAAGGGGGATGGGGGAGAGAGATCCCACAGGAGGAAGGGGGATGGGGAAGAGAGGTCCCACAGGAGGAAGGGGGATGGGGAAGAGAGATACTACAGAAGGAAGGGGGATGGGGGAGAGAGATCCCACAGGAGGAAGGGGGATGGGGAAGAGATCCCACAGGTGGAAGGGGGATGGGGGAGAGAGATCCCAAAAGAGGAAGGGGGAAGTGGCAGAGAGATCCCACAGGAGTAAGGGAGATGGAGAAGAGGGATCCCACAGGAGGAAGTGGGCTGGGGCAAAGAGATCCCTTAGGAGGGTGGGGGAATGGGAAGAGAGGTCCCACAGGAGGAAGGGGGATGGGGAAGAGAGATACTACAGAAGGAAGGGGGATGGGGGAGAGAGATCCCACAGGAGGAAGGGGGATGGGGAAGACATCCCACAGGAGGAAGGGGGATGGGGAAGAGAGATACTACAGAAGGAAGGGGGATGGGGGAGAGAGATCCCACAGGAGGAAGGGGGATGGGGAAGAGAGATACTACAGAAGGAAGGGGGATGGGGGAGAGAGATCCCACAGGAGGAAGGGGGATGGGGCAGAGAGATCCCACAGGAGGAAGGGGGATGGGGGAGAGAGAGGTCCCACAGGAGGAAGGGGGATGGGGGAGAGAGATCCCACAGGTGGAAAGGGGATGGGGGAGAGAGATCCCACAGGAGGAAGGGGGATGGGGGAGAGAGATCCCACAGGAGGATGGGGATGGGAAGGGAGATCCCACAGGAGGAAGGGGGATGGGGGAGAGAGATCCCACAGGAGGAAGGGGATGGGAAGAGAGATCCCACAGGAGGAAGGGGGTTGGGGGAGAGAGATCCCACAGGAGGAAGGGGGATGGGGCCGAGAGATCCCACAGGAGGAAGGGGGATGGGGGAGAGAGATCCCACAGGAGGAAGGGGATGGGAAGAGAGATCCCACATGAGGAAGGGGGATGGGGGAGAGAGATCCCACAGGAGGAAGGGGGATGGGGCCGAGAGATCCCACAGGAGGAAGGGGGATGGGGGAGAGAGGTCCCACAGGAGGAAGGGGGATGGGAAGGGTGATCCCACGAGGAAAGGATGAGGGAGAGAGATCCCACAGGAGGAAGGGGGATGGGGGAGAGAGATCCCACAGGATGAAGGAGCATGGGGAAGTGAGATCCGACAGGAAGATGGGGCAAAGGAGCTGAGGACTCACAGGAGGAAGGGGTTAGGAAAGAGAGATCCCTCGGAAGGAAGGGGGATCGGGAAGAGAGATCCCACTAGAGGAAGGGGGATTGGGAACAGAGGCCCAACAGCAGGAAGCGGGATGCGGAAGAGAGATACCTCAGGATGAATGTGTATGGAAAAGACAGATCCCACAGGAGGAAGGGGGATGCAGCAGAGAGATCCCACAGGAGGAAGGGGTTAGGAAAGAGAGATCTCTCGGAAGGAAGGGGGATCGGGAAGAGAGATCCCACTAGAGGACGGGGGATTGGGAACAGAGGCCCAACAGCAGGAAGCAGGATGCAGAAGAGAGATACCTCAGGATACCTCAGGAAAAGACAGATCCCAAAGGAGGAAGGGGGATGTGGAAGACAGATCCCACAAAAGGAAGGGGGATTGGGGAGGGAGATCCCACAGGAGGAAGGGGGATGCTGAGGAGAGATCCAACAGCAGAAAGGGGGAGTGGAAACAGAGAGCCCAGAGAATGAATGGGGGATGGGAACGTGAGATCCCACAGGTGGATTGCTACCCGTACCACGTGATGGTGAGGCTAGAAATAATGCAGCTAAATACGTGGCTGAGGGGATGGTACATGATGGAGGGGTTCATGTTGCTGGACAATTGGGCTTTTTCCAGGGGAAGTGAGACCAGTTCGAATTGGGCAGTTTGCACCTGAACTGGAGGGGAACTAACATCCTTATCGGTAGGCTAGCAAGTTCTGCTCTGGGGGTTTTAAACAAGGTTGCAGGGGGACGGGGCAGAGTTTTAGAGCAGATAGTGATGTGGAGGAGGATAATGGTCATGCGAGGACTGCCTGTTTCGACAGATATCAATGGTTTGTACGTGATAGAAATGTTCTCAGGTGCATCTATTTCAATGCAAGGAGTATTGTGTGTAAGGCAGATGAGTTTAGGGCGTGGATTGGCACATGATGATCTCGACATTATTGCTATTAGTAAGACTTGGTTTGCTGGAGGGGCAGGACCGGCAGCTTCATGTTCCGAGGTTATGTTGTTTCAGATGTGATAGAGGGGGAGGGATGAAAGGGGGAGGAGTGGCATTACTAGTCAGGGGAATCTCACAGCTGTGTGCAGACGGGACAGCCCGGAGGGCTCGTCTACAGAGGCCGTATGGGTGGAGCTGAGGAACGGGAAAGCTGTGACCACACTAATAGGGTATTATTATATACGGCCCAATCGGAGGAGCAAGTCTGTTGAGAGTTAGCACACCAATGTAAGAAACAGAAATTTGTAATCGTAGGGGATTTTAACTTCCCACATATTGACCTGGACTCCCACTCTGTGAAAGGGTTAGATGGCGTGGAGTTTGTCAAATGTGTTCAGGAAAGTTTTCTAAATCAATACATTGAGGTACCAACAAGAGAGGGTGCAGTACCTGATCGATTAGGGAATCAGACAGGTCAGGTGACAGAAGTATGTGGCAGCGAACATTTTGGGTCCAGTGACCATAATGTCATTAGTTTCAAGATAATTATGGATAAGGATAGGACTGGTCCACCAGTTAAGGTTCTGAATTGGAGAAGGGCCAATTTGGTGGAAATGAGAGAGGATCTGGGAAGAGTGGATTGGGATAAGTTGTTTTCTGGCAATGATGTATTCAGTAAGTGGAGTTACTGAACTGCGCTTACATCCTGAGTTTGCATGTTCCTGCCAGGATTAAAGGCAAAGTTAACAAGGATAGGGAACCTTGTTTTTCAAGGGATATTGGCGATCTGCTTAAGTACGTGTTTAGCAGGTACAGGCAACAAGGAACAAATGAGATACTTGAAGAGTATAGAGAATGTAAGGGAATACTAAAGAAGGAAATCAGGAAGGCAAAAAGAAGACATGAGGTTGTGTTGGCAGATAATGTGAAGGTAAACCCGAAGGGTTTCTACAAGTATATTAAGAGTAAAAGGATAGTAAAGGACAAAATTGGTCCCCTAGAAGATCAGAGTGGTTGTCTATGTGTGGAGCATCACGAGATGGGGAAGATCTTAAACAGTTTTTTGCGTCAGTGCCTACTTAGAAAACTGGCATAGTGGATATGGAATTAAAGGAAACAAACAGTAGTGTCATGGAACGCCGCCAGTGAGTGAGTGGGCCAGTGAAGGAGTGGAAATATGAGGCTTTGACTTGAGAGATTCTGGCAGTTTTGGCAATTGGACTGTGCAAATCAAGACAACAAAGATTTGAATAGCTCAGACTCAGCAGAAAGCAGCTGATTGACCAAGCAGTTTGAAAAGCTCGAACAAATAAATAGAGGGGTAGCTCAAGCTGAGCGGCCCGTGGAAAGCGGCCAGTGAGTGAGTGGAGATTTGAGGCTTTGACAGGTCTTTACAATGCCTGCTGAGACGGTGATGTGCCTCTCCTGTGAGATGAGGCAGTCTTGGGGGAACTCCCCTCTTCTGCAGAGTCACATCTGCCAGAAGTGCTTGCGGCTGGGCGATCTGGAAGACCGTGTGAGGAATCCGGAGCCGCAGCTGGATGACCTTCGACTCATAAGGGAGAATGAGGCTGCCATAGATGAGAGCTACAGGGAGGTAGTCACACCTAGGCTGCCGGAAGCAGGTCGTTGGGTGACAGTCCGAGGGGGGAAAGCGAAGGAGAGTAGACAGGTAGTGCAGAGCACCTCTGTAGCCATTCCCCTGAATAATAAGTTCACCGTCCTGGATACTGTTGGTGAGGACGACCGACCAGGTGTGAGCCACGGTGGCAGGGCCTCTGTCACTGAGTCTGACCCTGTGATGCAGAAGGGTGGGACGGAGTGGAGGAGAGCTGTCGTCATTGGAGACTCTATAGTCAGGGGAGCAGAGAGGAGATTTTTTGGATGTGAGAAGGAAACCCGCGTGGTTTGTTGCCTCCCGGGTACCAGGGTCCAGGTTGTCTCTGACCGGGTGCATGACATCCTGGTACGAGAGGGAAAGCAACAAGAAGTCGTGATACATATTGGTACCAACGACATAGACAGGAAGAGGGATGAGGTCCTGAAGTGTGAGTTTCGGGAACTAGGCAGAAGGCCGAAGAAGAGGACCTCAAGGGTGGTGTTCTCAGGATTGTTGCCAGTACTACGTGATAGTGAGGGTAAGAATTGGATGAGATGGCAGTTGAATGCGTGGCTGAGGAGTTGCTGCAGGGGACGGGGTTTTAGATTTTTGGACAACTGGGATCTCTTCTGGGGAAGGTGGGACCTGTTGCACCTGAACTCTAGGGGGAGCAATATCCTTGCTGGTAGGTTTGCTAGCATGGTTCGGGAGGGTGTAAACTAATTTGCAAGGGGGATGGGACCCAGAGCGATAGAGCAGTGAAAAAAGTGCATGGAGTAAAGCCAGATCTGACACAGAGAGAGGTTTTGAGGAAAGGGCAGCAGAATAAAGGGTATAAAGGCAGTAAGGTTGAAGGGCTAAAGTGCGTGTACTTCAATGCAAGAAGAATCAGGAACAAAGGTGATGAACTGAGAGCTTGGATACATATGGAATTATGATGTAGTGGCCATTACGGAGACTTGGTGGCACCAGGACAGGAATGGATTCTCAATATTCCTGGATTTCAGTGCTTTCAAAGGGATAGAGAGGGGGGAAAAGGGCAGGACGGGTGGCATTACTGGTCTGGGATACTATTACAGCTACAGAAAGGGTGGGTAACATAGCAGGATCCTCTTTTGAGTGAGTATGGGTGGAAGTCAGGTACAGGAAGCGAGCAGTTACTCTACCGGGGTATTCTACAGGCCCCCAGGTTGCAGCAGAGATACCGAGGAGCAGATTGGGAGGCAGATTTTGGAAAGGTGCAAAAATAACAGGGTTGTTATCATGGGTGACTTTAACTTCCCTAATATTGATTGGCACTTGATTAGTTCCAAGGGTTTAGATGGGGCAGAGTTTGTTAAGTGTGTCCTAGATGGATTCCTGTCTCAGTATGTTGACAAGCCGACGAGGGGGAATGCCATACCAGATCTAGTATTAGGTAACGAACCGGGTCAGGTCAGAGATCTGTCAGTGGGTGAGCATCTGGGGGACAGTGACCACCGCTCCCTGGCCTTAGCATTATCATGAAAAAGGATAGAATCAGAGAGGACAGGACAATTTTTAATTGGGGAAGGGCAAATTATGAGGCTATAAGACTAGAACTTGCGGGTGTGAATTGGGATGATGGTTTTGCAGGGAAATGTACTCTGAACATGTGGTCGATGTTTAAGGATCTCTTGCAGGATGTTAGGGATTAATTTGTCCAGCTGAGGAAGATAACGAATGGTAGGGTGAAGAAACCATGGGTTACAAGTGAAGTGGAAAATCTAGTCAGGTGGAAGAAGGCAGCGTACACGAGGTTTAGGATGCAAGGATCAGATGGGTCTATTGAGGAATATAGGGTAGCAAGAAAGGAGTTTAAGAAGGGGCTGATAAGAGCAAGAAGGGGGCATGAGAAGGCCATGGCGAGTAGGGTAAAGGAAAACCCCGAGGCATTCTTCAATTATGTGAGGAACAATAGGATGACAGGAATGATGGTAGGACCGATTAGAGATAAAAGTGGGAAGATGTGCCTGGAGGCTGTGGAAGTGAGCGAGGTTCTCAATGAATACTTCGCTTTGGTATTCACCAATGAAAGGGAACTTGATGACGGTGAGGACAATATGAGTGAGGTTGATGTTCTGGAGCATGTTGATATTAAAGGAGAGGAGGTGTTGGAGTTGTTAAAATACATTAGGACGGATAAGTCCCCGGGGCCTGCCGGAATATTCCCCAGGCTGCTCCACGAGGCAAGGGAAGAGATTGCTGAACCTCTGGCTAGGATCTTTATGTTCTCGTTGTCCAGGGGAATGGTACGGGAGGACAAGGGGAGGCGAATGCTGTCCCCTTGTTCAAAAAAGCTAGTATGGATACTCCAGGTAATTATAGATCAGTGAGCCTTACATCTGTGGTGGGAAAGCTGTTGAAAAGGATTCTTAGAGATAGGATCTATGGGCATTGAATCATGGTCTGATCAGGGACAGTCAGCATGGATTTGTGAAGGGCAGATCGTGCCTAACAAGCCTGATAGAGTTTTTTGAGGAGGTGACCAGGCTTATAGATGAGGGTAGTGCAGTGGATGTGATCTATAAGGATTTTAGTAAGCATTTGACAAGGTTCCACACGGTAGGCTTATTCAGAAAGTCAGAAGGCATGGGATCCAGGGAAGTTTGGCCAGGTTGATTCAGAATTGGCTTGCCTGCAGAAGGCAGATTGTCATGGTAGAGGTAGAACAATCAGATTGGAGGGTTGTGGCTAGTGGAGTCCCGCAAGGATCTGTTCTGGGACCTCTTCTTTTTGTGATTTTTATTAACGACATGGATGTGGGGGTAGAAGGGTGGGTTGGCAAGTTTGCAGACAACACAAAGGTTGGTGGTGTTGTAGACAGTGTAGACGATTGTCGAAGATTGCAGAGAGACATTGATAGGATGCAGAAGTGGGCTGAGAAGTGGCAGATGGAGTTCAACCCAGAGAAGTGTGAGGTGGTACACTTCCGAAGGACAAGCTCCAAGGCAGAGTACAAAGTAAGTGGCAGGATAGTTGGTAGTGTGGAGGAGCAGAGAGATCAGGGGATACATGTCCACAGATCCCTGAAAGTTGCCTCACAGGTAGATCGGGTAGTTAAAAAAGTTTATGGGGTGTTAGCTTTCATAAGTCAAGGGATAGAGTTTTAGAGACGCGATGTAATGATGCAGCTCTATAAAACTCTAGTTAGGCCACACTTGGAGTACTGTGTCCAGTTCTGGTCACCTCGCTATAGGAAGGATGTGGAAGCATTGGAAAGGGTACAGAGGACATTTATCAGGATGCTGCCTGGTTTAGAGAGTATGGATTATGATCAGAGATTAAGGGAGCCAGGGTTTACTCTTTGTAGAGAAGGTGGATGAGAGGAGACATGATTGAGGTGTACAAGATATTAAGAGGAATAGACAGAGTGGACAGCCAGCGCTTCTTCTCCAGGGCACCACTGCTCAGTACAAGAGGACATGGCTTTAGGGTAAGGGGAGGGAAGTTCAAAGAGGATATTAGAGGAAGGTTTTTCACTCAGAGAGTGGTTGGTGCGTGGAATGCACTGCCTGAGTCAGTGGTGGAGGCAGATACACTAGTGAAGATTAAGAGACAACTAGACAGGCATATGGAGGAATTTAAGGAGGGGGGTTATATGGCAGGCAGGTTTTGAGGGTCGGCACAACATTGTGGGCCGAAGGGCCTGTAATGTGCTGTACTATTCTATGTTTTATGGAACATATAGAGATTAAAGAGGAGGAGGTGCGTACTGCCTTACAGCAAATAAAGGTAAATAAATCCCCCAGGCCTGACATGATATTTTCTCGGACCTTGAGAGAGACTAGTGCAGAAATTGCAGGGGTCCTGGCAGAAATATTTAAAATGTATTTTGCCACAAGTGCGGTGCCGGAGGATTGGAGGGTAGCTCATGTTGTTCCGTTGTTTGAAAAAGTCTCCAAAAGTGCACCAGGTAATTACAGGCCAGTGAGCCTAACATCGGTGTTAGGTAAATTATTGGAAGGTGTTCTGAGAGATCGGATTTACAAGGATTTGGATAACCAAGGGCTGATTAAGGATAGTCAGCATGGCTTTGTTCATGGCAGATCGTGTTTAATGAATCCTGTAGTGTTTTTCGAGGAGGTTACCAAGAATGCACATGTAGGAATGGTTGTGGATGTTGTCTACATGAACTTTAATAAGGCTTTTGACAAGATCCCACATGGGAGGTTAGTTCAGAAGGTTCAGACAGTACGTATCCAGGGAAAGGTTGTAGATTGGATTCCAAATTGGCTGTGTGGGAGAAGACAGAGAGTCTTAGTGGATCATTGCTTCTCAGACTGGAGGCCTGTGACTAGTGGTGTGTCTCAGGGATCTGTGCTGGGACCATTGTTGTTTGTTGTCTATATCAATGATCTAGATGATAGTGTGATAAATTGGATCAGCCAGTTTGCTGATGACACTAAGATTGGAGGGGTTGCGGAGAGCGAGGAAGGCTTTCAAAGCTTGCAGAGGGATCTGGACCAACTGGCAACATGGGCCAGAAAATGGCAGATGGAAATTAATGCAGACAAGTGTGAGGTGTTCCATTTTGTAAGGACAAATCAAGGTAGGACATAGACAGTAAAGGATAGGGCACTGAGGAATGCGCAGGAAGAAAGGGATCTGGGAGTTCAGATACATAATTCCCTGAAAGTGGCATCACTGGGAGACAGGGTTGTAAAGAAGGCTTTTGGCATCCGGGCATTCATAAATCAAAGTTGAGAATAGGAGTTGGAAAGTTATGGTGAGGTTGTACAAGACATTGGTGAAGCCAAATTTGGAGTATTGTGTGCAATTCTGGTCACTGAACTATCGGACGGATATCAGTAAGTCTGAAAGTGTGCAGAAAAGATCTGCGAGGATGTTGCCGGCTCTTCAGGAGTTGAGTTACAAGGAAGGATTGAACAGGTTAAGACTTTATTCCTTGGAGCGCAGAAGAATGAGGGGAGATTTGATAGAAGTTTACACAATTACGAGGGTAGATGCGAATGGGCTCTTTCCACACAGATTAGGAGAGATAAATTACAAAAGGACTTTGCTTCAGGGTGAAAGGGGAAAGGTTTAGGGGGAACGTCCTCACTCAGAGAGTTGGGAGAATGCGGAACGAGCTGCCATCTGATGTGGAAAATGCGGACACACTGTTAGGTTTTAAGAATAAATCTGATAGATGCATGGATGGGAGAGGTCTGGAGGGCGATGGACTGGGTGCAGGTCAATGGGACTAGCGGAATAAAGTTTTGGCACAGAGCAGAAGGGCCGAATGGCTTGTTTTCTATGCTGTAGTGTTCTATGATTTTACGATTCTATGAAGGAATATGGGGAGGTCAGTTGCCACAGGAAGAAGGGGGATGGGAAGAGAGATCCCACAGGAGGAAGGGGGATGGGGGAGAGAGATCCCACAGGAGGAAGGGGGATGGGGCAAAGAGATCCCACAGGAGGAAGGGGGATGGGGGAGAGAGGTCCCACAGGCGGAAGGGGGATGGAGAAGTGAGATCCCACAAGCGGAAGGCGGATGTGGAAGTGAGATCCCACAGGAGGAAGGGGGATGGGGTAGAGAGATCCGACAGGAGGTAAGGGGATGGGGAAGATAGATCCCACAGGAGGAAAGCGGAATGGGAAGGGATACCACTGGAGGGAAGGGAATGGGGAAGAGAGAACCTTCAGGAGGAAGGGGGATGGGGAAGAGAGATCTGACAGGAGGAAGGGGGATGTGGAAGATAGATCCCACAGGATGAAATGGGAATGAAGGGATACCACTGGAGGGAAGGGGATGGGGAAGAGAGAACCTAGACGTGGAAGGGGGATGGGGAAGAGAGAACCCATAGGAGGATGGGGGATGGGGAAAAGAGATCTGAGAGGAGGAAGGGGGATGAGGCAGAGATATCCCACAGGAGGAAGGGGGATTGGAAGAGAGATCCGAAAGGAGGAAGGGGAATTTTTGTACGCGTGTGTTGGGTCTGAACACAGACCCAGAGGAGATGCGGCCTCGCTCTCTGTGTATCTGGTAGTGAGCAAAGTCACAAACAGGAAAGGGCAGGGGAGGGCAATCTCACAATGGTATTTCTTTCCTTCTCACTGGGACAGTCTGCAGACGGCCTCTTGTCCCTCACCGGGAAGGGGGTGTGAATCTCTGACCCATCTGCTGCAGTCAGTGTCGGTCTGGGTGTCAGTAACAGTGAGAAGGAACATTGTCAATGGACGTGTCACAGGCAGCAGGAAACACGGCCATTCCTGTGATTTACTACCATTAAACCAATGGTCGTTGTTCACTGATCTGATGAAGTCTCCAACATCCCTTCACAAGGAACCACAGAACCCTCCTGTCCTTGGGGAATTGCCGACCGATCCCCTGGGCATTTGTCACAATTCTTCATAATCTGATTTAACACAGTTTAACCCAAATCTCTTTACATTGAAATGACACAATAGAACAGTTTCACAGTTCCGAGTGAGAGATAAATCAAGTTACCTCAACTCCTGGCACTTGTGCAGCCCGGGTCCCAGCCGCTGGATTCCCTCACACTCAATGTGGCAGTACTGCAGGTCGAGGTGTTTTATTGTATCACAGAGTCCGATGGCATGAGACAGGACCGCACAGTCAATCGGGGTCAGTGTCATTCCAAGGAATGAAAGTGTTTCCACAGATCCCAGTGTTTCCTGAGCCAGTCCACGATTCTGAGACTCAAACAGGTAGTGCAATGTGTTCAGGAGGCTCCTTTTACCAGCTTCACTCTCCGTGTTTCCAATCTGACGTTTAACCTCCTCCTTCACCCAGTCAATCACCCGGCAGGTTGTTTCATTAGGAAATGGACCCAGAAACTCCACCAGGCCCCGAGCTGTCATTGGAGAGGAGAGACCAGCAACAAAACGGAGAAATATCTCAAATCGCCCATCTGTCGTGTTGTGGGCTTTAGTGAGGAATTTTAGGATATCCCCGGGATGTGGATTCAGGAATTGTGCGACTGCAGCTACAAACTCTTGGATGGTGAGGTGTGGGAATGTGTACACCACGCTTTGGGCAGAATCCTCTCTCTCCAAAAGCTCCATCAGGAACCCGGACAGGAACTGGGAAGGCTGCAGACTGTAGTTGACCAAATCTCCATCTGTAAACACAATCTTCTTCCCGGACACTCCTCTGAAGGCCATCTGACCAACCCTGAGTAACACATCACGGGGTCTCTCAATCTCACGGCCGTGGTTTTTCAGGATGTTGTAAATATAGTAGGAGTACAGTTGGGTGATGGTCTTGGGAACTCGCTGTGGGTCCCTGACTCTTTGTGTGAAGAAGGGGCCCAGTGCCAGAGCGAGGATCCAGCAGTAGGAGGGGTTGTAGGTCATGGTGTACAGGATCTCGTTCTCCTTCACATAATTGAAAACAGCTTCCGCCACCGTCTGATCTTCAAAATGTCTGATGAAATATTCCTTCCGTTCCTCACCAACAAATCCCAGGATTTCAGCCCGGACACTGATATCCGCCTTTTCCAATAAATGTAACGCAGTGGGGCGGGTGGTCACCAGCACTGAACACCCTGGGAGCAGCTTGCCCTGGATTAAACTGTACACAATGTCAGACACTTCACACCACCACTCGGGATCTGGGCACTGGTGCTTTGGTTCTGTATCTCTCCGACTGTCCGCAAAATCGATTTTGTGTTTGAATTCATCTAAACCATCGAATATAAACAGTAATCCCTCTGGGTTCTTCCAGACTTCTCTCAGGATATTCCCAAAGTAAGGATACTGATCCAGAATCAGTTCCTTCAGGTTTATTCGACAGTCAATACTGTTTAAATCTCGGAATTTGAAACTGAAGACAAACTGGAACTGTTGGTATATTTTCCCCATGGCCCAGTCATAAACAATCTTTTGTACCATCGTTGTTTTCCCGATCCCCGGGACTCCGGCCACTGCTGCTGAACTCCCAGATTTGGATTTACTCCGGGAAAAGCTGCTCTGGAATAACTGATCAGTACGGATTTTTTCCAGCTGTCTGCGGAGTTGTTTCTCTCTATAATGCTCATGGTCTCTGCCTCTTGCCAGCAGCTCATGTTCCACCAGTGTCCGATCTCGAACAGTAGAAATGACCGTGAGCTCAGCGTATCGATCAACCAGCTGGAAAACCTTCACTTTCTCCGTCATCAGGATCGTGTTCACTCTCAGTGTTTCAGTTCGTGTCCGCAGAGTCTCCTTGTGTTTCTGTTGAACATCTTCCATGGGAACAGAGAACATATTCAAAACGTTAAACGGCTCATCTGACAAAGAACTTTATAATGGTATTTCAGCATTCAGTGTTTGAGATTACATGAATAAATTCAATGCTTCCATGGATATTAGAACAGAAAGTAAAATTCTGTTCGCAGGCACAGAATTGACAGCAATGGATGTCCCTGAAATTGTCCAATCCTCATGTTCTGGTTCTAGTTATTTGTGAAGGTGAACATTCCCCTGATTGCACTTTCTGAGGAAGCTTAAACAAGCATCACTCCCCACTAACATCTTAACTATGTTCTACAGAGGCGTGGTTGAGAGTGTGCTGACCTTTTGCATCACAACCTGGTGCTCCAGCTGCAGTGCTGCCGACAAAAAAGCCTTACAGGGGGTGGTTAGGGGAGCAGAGAAGGTTATTGGGGTCTCCCTACCTTCTTCCAAGACCTCTTTCAACGTCGATGCCTCCAGAAGTCACGGTACATAATTAAAAACCCCTCACACCCTCTCCATGAACTGTTTGTTCATCTGCCATCAGGTAAATGTTACAGGAGCATCAAAACTAAAACCACAAGGCTACTAAACAGCTTCCTCCCACAGGCAGTCAGACTGCTAAATAGCTGCTCTATCTGACTCTGCTTTCTACACTTTTAACTTGCACCGGACACCTATAACTTGATTTAAAGCAACATGTGGCTGTTGTGTTTTATTTTTTATTGTTGTGTTTATTATTTAGTGTTGCGTTTGTTATGTTATGATTGCACTGCTCCTGGGAACCGCTGTCTCATTCTACCCTGCAGAGCTGATGTACGGTTGGAACGACAATAAAGTCTTTGAATCTTGAATATCCTATTGCAATCCTGACTGCACCTCCCATTACAACAACATTTCACTATATTTAAAGCATTGTTTGACTCATTAACAGACGATGTTAATGTTGATCTGGTGTGGAACTATGGAGAGCAGGTCACTGTGCATTTTGTCGACCATGGATGTCCTGCCCCTGTAAGCCGGGACACTCCAATATGGAGAGGAAGCTTCTGCCGAAGTAGCAAGCTCCCTCTCTCCATGCATCTGATGTACACAAAGGAACGGCATAGACTGACACAGCTTGGCACCAGAGGTGTCGCAGGAGATGCCAGTCTGCGTTGAACACCATTTAACACTGACTCAGGGACTCCAGCTCCAGGCTTTCCCACTGGGTTTACTCCCAAACTCTTCCCCATGAGGGGTTACAGTTACAAGGCAGTGGAGTTTTGAGATCAGAGTTTTCTTGTTCCTGGGTGAGCTGTCAATCACAGCCAACAAGCCCCATCTGCCCAAAGTGACTGGTTGTAAGGCACCAGTAACCCACCTCTGCCTCTTCTCCTGTCAGAAGAAACGCTTCCACCGGGATTAGTGGCTAAACCGCACGTGCTGGACAGAGGCTACTCGCCACTGGGAGCATTTAATAGGTCGTGGCAGCTCATCCGCACTGTCACCCCCCTCCCCCCCGGTTATAACAATCTTAAGCAACCGAGGGGCGATGTATTATTGACAATGAATCGGTAAATTGGTTTATTATTGTGACATGCACCACTGTAAAATGGAAAACTTTTCTGCATGCGATCCAAATAGATCATTACATCACATTGGTGCAATGAGGTTGTACAAGGCAAAATGGAACAGAATAGTTCAGGGAAACAGTGTTTCAGTTGCCGATAAAATGCAGTGCAGGCAGACGATAAGGTAGAAGGCCAAAGGATCATTGGGAGGTCAGCGTTGAGTTTTTTTGGGACTATGTTCCTAAACTGTAGAATTCAACAGCTTAAACTACAGTACTGTGCAGAAGTCTGAGGTGTATATTAGGACTGACACATTCTGTCTTTTGTTTTCTAGTTTGCACTTTATCCCGTTGTGATGCGGTTTGAACGGCATCGTCTGGATGAAAGGTGCTTTATAAATAAGTCATTATTATTATTATTATTATTATTATTATTATTATTATTATTATTATTATTATCAGCCTAAACTGGTAAAACTTGAGGTACAGGCATAGCCAAGCACACACATGTCTCAATTGAGAGGAGATTTCAGACTATTCTCGTGGTGTATAGTGTTATGGGTTTTCGAAGATTTACACAAGTATCGCCGTGTGGGCCTAATTTATTAATACTATTCTGTAAAGCCTTTAGGATGATACCAGTTATCGATATTACGATTGGGATAAATAATACCCTGTTCGTGTTCCATAGTCTTTCATTTTGCCCTTTCAATTCAATATATTTCTGGTATATTTTTTTTTACTAATTCATTTCTGTAAGTTATGTGTGTTTGGAATGGCTATATATATTTAAAAGGTTGCTTTTGCTTGTTTATCCTGTAAAATTACATCCGAACACAGATCATATATTATCCTATCTGAAATAATGATCTGATGCAGTATGGTATGAAGGACTCTAACTCCAAAAGTGGAAGAGGCTTGTATATTTAGTAAATTACGGGGTTTTTCATCAGTTGTAGTTTAAGCAATGTTTTTGTGAATGTTGTTCGCCATTTTATTTTGCTTGTGCAAGTAATGAGATTCAGTTGAACTGCAGGATCTTTTAAAGTCGGATTGTTTGTAGTTTCTCTTATAATTTTCAGCATATATCGTCTTGGACCTATTAGTCGTTTATTCTGTATTATTGATAACTACATGTGTCAACAACCTTGTCCTGTATTGCTACAATGATCCCTTCTGTTTCTGGGAAGAAGTCTCCAACTCTGAGACAGGAGCTCGACACTTCCTTGTCGACATCTCTGTCAATGGAGCTAATTGTGGATTTCAGAAAAGGCGAGATGAGGGAACACGACACACCAGTCCTCACAGAGGGATCTGATGTGGAAAGAGTGAGCTATTCCAAATTCCTGGCTGTCAATATTCCCGACTATCTAACCTGGACCCAATATATCAATACAGCTACAGAGAAGGCACCAACAGTGGCAATATTTCATCAGGAGTTTTCAACATCACTTGAATATTTCTACAGGTGTAACTTGCAGAGCATTGTAACTGTCTGCATCACCGTCTGGTTCACGAGGAACGGAGTAAGGTGCACACTCAACGATTCAGGAGCAACTTCTCCTCTACCATGCAGCTTCCGAATGGACATTGAAACCATCGATACTGCCTCACTAATCTCTTTTTAAATTTATATTTCTGCACTACTTATTTAGTTTAATATTTCGTATAATCACACAGACATGCACAGCTATATATGTTCAACTTCCAGCCCTGAAGCCACTTCGCTGCTCAGCCAGATCCACCGTCTGACAGGCCACATGTCTCGCATGGACAACTCCAGGTTACCGAAAGCAGTACACTACGGAGAACTCTCTCAGGGCAAGAGAGATCGTGGTGCCCCGCGCAGGAGGTACAAGGGCCAAATTAAGCAGAGGCTCTCTCAGGCAAATATGGAGGTCAATGAGTGGCAGCCGCTGATTTTGAGGAAAAGCCAAGAATTTTGAGGAACCCAGAAGAGCGAGTGCTGAAAAGAAGAGGGGATACAAGAAGATTCCAACTACCCAAGCGCCTGCATCCCAGCTGTCCCTCTGGCCCAACTGCTCCCGAGTCCACAGATTCGGAATTGGCCCCTACCGTCACCAACAATCGTATCGTCATCCAGTACCACCAAGCCCCACTCACAGACACACACACACACACACCTATTTCGGAAGAGAACAGGATTTAGGGTATGCTTCATGATCATTAATGCTTGGTGGAACCCCGGAATGTCCATGCCCTCAAACCCTTTTGCTCCCCGGATCTGGAGTACCTGGTGCTGCTGTGTAAACCTTTCCGGCTGCCAAGGGAGTTCCCGGCTGTTATTATCACAGCTGTGTAATAACAACATCCCCCAGTTGTGTGTTATTGTCACAGAGGGGAGATGATTTCCTTCAGAAATCGGTCAGGACTGCCCAAACCACAAAATTTGTATCAACAGTTCCGTGTGAACAGCAC
>NW_026780617.1:17500-30136 GCF_030144855.1 Hypanus sabinus | reverse complement strand
TTCTCCCCCTTCTCTTCCCTTCCCTCCTCCTTTCTCCCCCATTCCCTCCCTTCCCTTCCCTCCCTTCCCTCCCTCCATCCTCCTCCCCTTCCCGTTCTCCCCTTTCCCTCCCTCCCCTTGCCCCTTCCCTTTCTCCCCCTTCCCTTCCCTTTCTCTCCCCTTCTCCCCTCTCCCCTTCCTTCCCTCCCCCTTTCCCCATCTCCCCTTCCCTTCCTCCCCTTTCTCCCCCTTCCTCCCTTCCCCTTCCTCCCCTTTCTCTCCCTTCTCTCCCCTTCCCTTCGCCTCCTTCCTTTCTCCCCCTTCCCTCTCCCTTCCCTTCCCTCCCCTTTCATCCCTCCTTCCCTCCCTTTCTCCCCCTTCCCTCCCCTTCCCTTCCCTCCCCTTTCTCCCCCCTTCCTTCCCCTTCCCTTCCCTCCCTTTTTTGTGTTTTTTTTTTCTTCTTTTTCTTGCTTTCTTCTCTTTCTCTTTTTTCTTTTCTTTTTTTTCTCTTTCCTCTTTTTCTTTTTTTGTCTTTTTTTTCTTTTTTCTTTCTCCCTTTCCCTTCCCCTTCCCTCCCCTTTCTCCCTTCCCCTTCCCCTTCCCTCCCCTTCCCTTCCCTCCCTCTCTCCCCTTCCCTCCCCTTTCTCCCCCTTCCCTCCCTTTCTCCCCTTCCCTCCCCTTCTCCCCCTTCCCCCCTTCCCTCCCCTTCCTCCCCTTCCCTCCCCTTCTCCCCCTTCCCTCCCCTTCCTTCCTCCCCTCCCCTTTCTCCACTTCCCTCCTTCCCTTTCTCCCCCTTCCCTCCCCTTCCCTTCCCTCCCCTTTCTCCCCTTCCCTTCCCTCCCCTTTCTCCCCCTTCCTCCCCTTCCCTTCCCTCCCCTTTCTCCCACTTCCCTCCCCTTCCCTTCCCTCCCCTTTCTCCCCCTTCCCTCCCCTTTCTCCCCCTTCCCTTCCCTTCCCTTCCCTCCTCTTTCTCCCCCTTCCCTCCCCTTTCTCCCCTTCCCTTCCCTTCCCTCCCCTTTCCCTCTCCCCTTCCCTTCCCTTCCTCCCCTTTCTCCCCCTTCCTCCCCTTCCCTTCCCTCCCCTTTCTCCCCCTTCCCTCCCCTTCCCTTTCTCCCCCTTCCCCCTTCCTCCCCTTCCCTCCTCCCCTTTCTCCCCCTTCCCTCCCCTTTCTCCCCCTTCCCTTTCTCCCCTTCCCTTCCCTTCCCTTTCTCCCCTTCCCTCCTTCCCTCCCTCCCCTTTCTCCCCATCCCCTTTTCTCCCCATCTCTCCCCTTCCCTTCCCTTCCCTCCCCTTTCTCCCCCATCTCTCCCTTTCCCTTCCCTCCCCTTTCTCCCCCATCTCTCCCCTTCCCTTCCCTCCCCTTTCTCCCCCATCTCTCCCCTTCCCTTCGCTTTCTCCCCCATCTCTTCCCTCCCCTTCCCTTCCCTCCCCTTTCTCCCCCTTCCCTCCCCTTTCTCCCACTTCCCTCCCCTTCCCTTCCCTCCCCTTTCTCCCCCTTCCCTCCCCTTCCCTTCCACTTTCTCCCCCATCTCTTCCCTTCCCTCCCCTTTCTCCCCCTTCCCTCCCCTTTCTCCCCATCTCTCCCCTTCCCTCCCCTTTCTCCCCTTCCCTCCCCTTTCTCCCCCTTCCCTCCCCTTCCCTTCCCTCCCCTTTCTCCCCCTTCCCTCCCCTTCCCTTCCCTCCCCTTTCTCCCACTTCCCTCCCCTTCCCTTTCTCCCTCCCTTCCCTCCCCTTCCCTTCCCTCCCCTTTCTCCCCCTTCCCTTCCCTCCCCTTTCTCCCCCTTCCCTCCCCTTCCCTTCCCTCCCCTTTCTCCCACTTCCCTCCCCTTCCCTTCCCTCCCTTTCTCCCCCTTCCCTCCCCTTCCCTCCCCTTCCCTTCCCTCCCCTTTCTCCCCCTTCCCTTCCCTTCCCTCCCCTTCCCTTCCCTCCCCTTTCTCCCCCATCTCTCCCCTTCCCTTCCCTCCCCTTTCTCCCACTTCCCTCCCCTTCCCTTCCCTCCCCTTTCTCCACCTTCCCTCCCCTTCCCTCCCCTTTCTCCCCCTTCCCTCCCCTTTCTCCCCTTCCCTTCCCTCCCCTTTCTCCCCCATCTCTCCCCTTCCCTTCCCTTCCCTCCCCTTCCCTCCCCTCCACTTTCTCCCCTTCCCTTTCCTCCCCTTTCTCTCCCTTCCCTCCCTCCCCTTCCCTTCCCTCCATTTTCTCCCCCTTCCCTCCCCTTTCACTCCCTTCCCTTCCCTCCCCTTTCTCCCCCTCTCCCCTTCCCTCCCCTTTGTCCCCCTTCCCTTCCCTTCCCTCCCCCTTTCTCCCTCTTCCCTCCCCTTCCCTTCCCTCCCATTTCTCCCTCTCCCTTCCCTCCCCTTTGTCCCCCTTCCCACCCCTTCCCTTCCCTCCCCTTCTCCCCTCTCTCTCCACAATTTCTCCCCTCCTCTCTCTCCCCACCCGCCCTCCTCTCTCCCCACCTTCTCCCCTTCTCTCCCTCCCTCCTCTCCTCCTCTCTCTCCCCTCTCCCCTTCCCTCTCCCTCCCTTTCCCCTCCTCTCTCTCTCTCCCTCCTTCCTTTTACCTCTACCCCTCCTCTACCCCCCTTCGCTCTCTCCCATTCTCTCGCCTTCACTTCTCCCTCTCTCCCTCTACCACCACCTCTCTCCATCCATTCTTTATCAATCTCTTTGTTGATTAAAAACAGTACCTATCTAGAAACAAGAGAACAAGGGTGAGGTATTGCACTTTGGAAGGACAAACCAAGGCAGAACATACAAGGTAAACGGTCGGACACTGAGGAGTGCAGTAGAACAGAGGGATCTGGGAATACAGATACAAAATTCCCTACAAGTGGCGTCACAGGTAGATAGGGTCTGAAGAGAGATTTTAGTACATCGGCCTTTATAAATCGAAGTATTGAGTATAAGAGTTGGACTGTGATGGTGAGGTTGTACAAGGCATTGGTGAGGCCGAATTTGGAGTATTGTGGGCAGTTTTGGTCACCGGATTACAGGAAGGTTATTAATAAGGTTGAAAGAGTGCAGAGTATTGAGTATAAGAGTTGGAATTTGGAGTATTGTGGGCGGTTTTGGTCACCGGATTACAGGAAGGATATTAATAAGGTTGAAAGAGTGCAGAGTATTGAGTATAAGAGTTGGAATTTGGAGTATTGTGTGCAGTTTTGGTCACCGGATTACAGGAAGGTTATTAATAAGGTTGAAAGAGTGCAGAGTATTGAGTATAAGAGTTGGAATTTGGAGTATTGTGGGCGGTTTTGGTCACCGGATTACAGGAAGGATATTAATAAGGTTGAAAGAGTGCAGAGTATTGAGTATAAGAGTTGGAATTTGGAGTATTGTGGGCAGTTTTGGTCACTGGACTACATGAAGGATATTAATAAGGTTGAATGAGTGCAGAGTATTGAGTATAAGAGTTGGAATTTGGAGTATTGTGGGCAGTTTTGGTACAGGAAGGATATTAATAAGGTTGAAAGAGTGCAGAGTATTGAGTATAAGAGTTGGAATTTGGTGTATTGTGGGCAGTTTTGGTCACCGGATTACAGGAAGGATATTAATAAGGTTGAAAGAGTGCAGAGTATTGAGTATAAGAGTTGGAATTTGGAGTATTGTGTGCGGTTTTGGTCACCGGATTACAGGAAGGATATTAATAAGGTTGAAAGAGTGCAGAGTATTGAGTATAAGAGTTGGAATTTGGAGTATTGTGGGCAGTTTTGGTCACCGGATTACAGGAAGGATATTAATAAGGTTGAAAGAGTGCAGAGTATTGAGTATAAGAGTTGGAATTTGGAGTATTGTGGGCAGTTTTGGTCACCGGATTACAGGAAGGATATTAATAAGGTTGAAAGAGTGCAGAGTATTGAGTATAAGAGTTGGAATTTGGAGTATTGTGGGCAGTTTTGGTCACCGGATTACAGGAAGGATATTAATAAGGTTGAAAGAGTGCAGAGTATTGAGTATAAGAGTTGGAATTTGGAGTATTCTGGGCAGTTTTGGTCACCGGATTACAGGAAGGATATTAATAAGGTTGAAAGAGTGCAGAGTATTGAGTATAAGAGTTGGAATTTGGAGTATTGTGGGCAGTTTTGGTCACTGGACTACATGAAGGATATTAATAAGGTTGAATGAGTGCAGAGTATTGAGTATAAGAGTTGGAATTTGGAGTATTGTGGGCAGTTTTGGTACAGGAAGGATATTAATAAGGTTGAAAGAGTGCAGAGTATTGAGTATAAGAGTTGGAATTTGGTGTATTGTGGGCAGTTTTGGTCACCGGATTACAGGAAGGATATTAATAAGGTTGAAAGAGTGCAGAGTATTGAGTATAAGAGTTGGAATTTGGAGTATTGTGTGCGGTTTTGGTCACCGGATTACAGGAAGGATATTAATAAGGTTGAAAGAGTGCAGAGTATTGAGTATAAGAGTTGGAATTTGGAGTATTGTGGGCAGTTTTGGTCACCGGATTACAGGAAGGTTATTAATAAGGTTGAAAGAGTGCAGAGTATTGAGTATAAGAGTTGGAATTTGGAGTATTGTGGGCAGTTTTGGTCACCGGATTACAGGAAGGATATTAATAAGGTTGAAAGAGTGCAGAGTATTGAGTATAAGAGTTGGAATTTGGAGTATTGTGGGCAGTTTTGGTCACCGGATTACAGGAAGGATATTAATAAGGTTGAAAGAGTGCAGAGTATTGAGTATAAGAGTTGGAATTTGGAGTATTCTGGGCAGTTTTGGTCACCGGATTACAGGAAGGATATTAATAAGGTTGAAAGAGTGCAGAGTATTGAGTATAAGAGTTGGAATTTGGAGTATTGTGGGCAGTTTTGGTCACCGGATTACAGGAAGGATATTAATAAGGTTGAAAGAGTGCAGAGTATTGAGTATAAGAGTTGGAATTTGGAGTATTGTGGGCAGTTTTGGTCACTGGACTACATGAAGGATATTAATAAGGTTGAATGAGTGCAGAGTATTGAGTATAAGAGTTGGAATTTGGAGTATTGTGGGCAGTTTTGGTACAGGAAGGATATTAATAAGGTTGAAAGAGTGCAGAGTATTGAGTATAAGAGTTGGAATTTGGTGTATTGTGGGCAGTTTTGGTCACCGGATTACAGGAAGGATATTAATAAGGTTGAAAGAGTGCAGAGTATTGAGTATAAGAGTTGGAATTTGGAGTATTGTGTGCAGTTTTGGTCACCGGATTACAGGAAGGTTATTAATAAGGTTGAAAGAGTGCAGAGTATTGAGTATAAGAGTTGGAATTTGGAGTATTGTGGGCAGTTTTGGTCACCGGATTACAGGAAGGATATTAATAAGGTTGAAAGAGTGCAGAGTATTGAGTATAAGAGTTGGAATTTGGAGTATTCTGGGCAGTTTTGGTCACCGGATTACAGGAAGGATATTAATAAGGTTGAAAGAGTGCAGAGTATTGAGTATAAGAGTTGGAATTTGGAGTATTGTGGGCGGTTTTGGTCACCGGATTACAGGAAGGATATTAATAAGGTTGAAAGAGTGCAGAGTATTGAGTATAAGAGTTGGAATTTAGAGTATTGTGTGCAGTTTTGGTCACCGGATTACAGGAAGGATATTAATAAGGTTGAAAGAGTGCAGAATATTGAGTATAAGAGTTGGAATTTGGAGTATTGTGGGCAGTTTTGGTCACCGGATTACAGGAAGGATATTAATAAGGTTGAAAGAGTGCAGAGTATTGAGTATAGGAGTTGGAATTTGGAGTATTGTGGGCAGTTTTGGTCACCGGATTACAGGAAGGATATTAATAAGGTTGAAAGAGTGCAGAGTATTGAGTATAAGAGTTGGAATTTGGAGTATTGTGGGCAGTTTTGGTCACCGGATTACAGGAAGGATATTAATAAGGTTGAAAGAGTGCAGAGTATTGAGTATAAGAGTTGGAATTTGGAGTATTGTGGGCAGTTTTGGTCACCGGATTACAGGAAGGATATTAATAAGGTTGAAAGAGTGCAGAGTATTGAGTATAAGAGTTGGAATTTGGAGTATTCTGGGCAGTTTTGGTCACCGGATTACAGGAAGGATATTAATAAGGTTGAAAGAGTGCAGAGTATTGAGTATAAGAGTTGGAATTTGGAGTATTGTGGGCAGTTTTGGTCACCGGATTACAGGAAGGATATTAATAAGGTTGAAAGAGTGCAGAGTATTGAGTATAAGAGTTGGAATTTGGAGTATTGTGGGCAGTTTTGGTCACCGGATTACAGGAAGGATATTAATAAGGTTGAAAGAGTGCAGAGTATTGAGTATAAGAGTTGGAATTTGGAGTATTGTGGGCAGTTTTGGTACAGGAAGGATATTAATAAGGTTGAAAGAGTGCAGAGTATTGAGTATCAGAGTTGGAATTTGGTGTATTGTGGGCAGTTTTGGTCACCGGATTACAGGAAGGATATTAATAAGGTTGAAAGAGTGCAGAGTATTGAGTATAAGAGTTGGAATTTGGAGTATTGTGTGCAGTTTTGGTCACCGGATTACAGGAAGGTTATTAATAAGGTTGAAAGAGTGCAGAGTATTGAGTATAAGAGTTGGAATTTGGAGTATTGTGGGCAGTTTTGGTCACCGGATTACAGGAAGGATATTAATAAGGTTGAAAGAGTGCAGAGTATTGAGTATAAGAGTTGGAATTTGGAGTATTCTGGGCAGTTTTGGTCACCGGATTACAGGAAGGATATTAATAAGGTTGAAAGAGTGCAGAGTATTGAGTATAAGAGTTGGAATTTGGAGTATTGTGGGCAGTTTTGGTCACCGGATTACAGGAAGGATATTAATAAGGTTGAAAGAGTGCAGAGTATTGAGTATAAGAGTTGGAATTTGGAGTATTCTGGGCAGTTTTGGTCACCGGATTACAGGAAGGATATTAATAAGGTTGAAAGAGTGCAGAGTATTGAGTATAAGAGTTGGAATTTGGAGTATTGTGGGCAGTTTTGGTCACTGGACTACATGAAGGATATTAATAAGGTTGAAAGAGTGCAGAGTATTGAGTATAAGAGTTGGAATTTGGAGTATTGTGGGCAGTTTTGGTCACCGGATTACAGGAAGGATATTAATAAGGTTGAAAGAGTGCAGAGTATTGAGTATAGGAGTTGGAATTTGGAGTATTGTGGGCAGTTTTGGTCACCGGATTACAGGAAGGATATTAATAAGGTTGAAAGAGTGCAGAGTATTGAGTATAAGAGTTGGAATTTGGAGTATTGTGTGCAGTTTTGGTCACCGGATTACAGGAAGGTTATTAATAAGGTTGAAAGAGTGCAGAGTATTGAGTATAAGAGTTGGAATTTGGAGTATTGTGGGCGGTTTTGGTCACCGGATTACAGGAAGGATATTAATAAGGTTGAAAGAGTGCAGAGTATTGAGTATAAGAGTTGGAATTTGGAGTATTGTGGGCAGTTTTGGTCACTGGACTACATGAAGGATATTAATAAGGTTGAATGAGTGCAGAGTATTGAGTATAAGAGTTGGAATTTGGAGTATTGTGGGCAGTTTTGGTACAGGAAGGATATTAATAAGGTTGAAAGAGTGCAGAGTATTGAGTATAAGAGTTGGAATTTGGTGTATTGTGGGCAGTTTTGGTCACCGGATTACAGGAAGGATATTAATAAGGTTGAAAGAGTGCAGAGTATTGAGTATAAGAGTTGGAATTTGGAGTATTGTGTGCGGTTTTGGTCACCGGATTACAGGAAGGATATTAATAAGGTTGAAAGAGTGCAGAGTATTGAGTATAAGAGTTGGAATTTGGAGTATTGTGGGCAGTTTTGGTCACCGGATTACAGGAAGGTTATTAATAAGGTTGAAAGAGTGCAGAGTATTGAGTATAAGAGTTGGAATTTGGAGTATTGTGGGCAGTTTTGGTCACCGGATTACAGGAAGGATATTAATAAGGTTGAAAGAGTGCAGAGTATTGAGTATAAGAGTTGGAATTTGGAGTATTGTGGGCAGTTTTGGTCACCGGATTACAGGAAGGATATTAATAAGGTTGAAAGAGTGCAGAGTATTGAGTATAAGAGTTGGAATTTGGAGTATTGTGGGCAGTTTTGGTCACCGGATTACAGGAAGGATATTAATAAGGTTGAAAGAGTGCAGAGTATTGAGTATAAGAGTTGGAATTTGGAGTATTGTGGGCAGTTTTGGTCACTGGACTACATGAAGGATATTAATAAGGTTGAATGAGTGCAGAGTATTGAGTATAAGAGTTGGAATTTGGAGTATTGTGGGCAGTTTTGGTACAGGAAGGATATTAATAAGGTTGAAAGAGTGCAGAGTATTGAGTATAAGAGTTGGAATTTGGTGTATTGTGGGCAGTTTTGGTCACCGGATTACAGGAAGGATATTAATAAGGTTGAAAGAGTGCAGAGTATTGAGTATAAGAGTTGGAATTTGGAGTATTGTGGGCAGTTTTGGTCACCGGATTACAGGAAGGATATTAATAAGGTTGAAAGAGTGCAGAGTATTGAGTATAAGAGTTGGAATTTGGAGTATTCTGGGCAGTTTTGGTCACCGGATTACAGGAAGGATATTAATAAGGTTGAAAGAGTGCAGAGTATTGAGTATAAGAGTTGGAATTTGGAGTATTCTGGGCAGTTTTGGTCACCGGATTACAGGAAGGATATTAATAAGGTTGAAAGAGTGCAGAGTATTGAGTATAAGAGTTGGAATTTGGAGTATTGTGGGCAGTTTTGGTCACCGGATTACAGGAAGGATATTAATAAGGTTGAAAGAGTGCAGAGTATTGAGTATAAGAGTTGGAATTTGGAGTATTGTGGGCAGTTTTGGTCACCGGATTACAGGAAGGATATTAATAAGGTTGAAAGAGTGCAGAGTATTGAGTATAAGAGTTGGAATTTGGAGTATTCTGGGCAGTTTTGGTCACCGGATTACAGGAAGGATATTAATAAGGTTGAAAGAGTGCAGAGTATTGAGTATAAGAGTTGGAATTTGGAGTATTGTGGGCAGTTTTGGTCACCGGATTACAGGAAGGATATTAATAAGGTTGAAAGAGTGCAGAGTATTGAGTATAAGAGTTGGAATTTGGAGTATTGTGGGCAGTTTTGGTCACCGGATTACAGGAAGGATATTAATAAGGTTGAAAGAGTGCAGAGTATTGAGTATAAGAGTTGGAATTTGGAGTATTGTGGGCAGTTTTGGTACAGGAAGGATATTAATAAGGTTGAAAGAGTGCAGAGTATTGAGTATAAGAGTTGGAATTTGGTGTATTGTGGGCAGTTTTGGTCACCGGATTACAGGAAGGATATTAATAAGGTTGAAAGAGTGCAGAGTATTGAGTATAAGAGTTGGAATTTGGAGTATTGTGTGCAGTTTTGGTCACCGGATTACAGGAAGGTTATTAATAAGGTTGAAAGAGTGCAGAGTATTGAGTATAAGAGTTGGAATTTGGAGTATTGTGGGCAGTTTTGGTCACCGGATTACAGGAAGGATATTAATAAGGTTGAAAGAGTGCAGAGTATTGAGTATAAGAGTTGGAATTTGGAGTATTCTGGGCAGTTTTGGTCACCGGATTACAGGAAGGATATTAATAAGGTTGAAAGAGTGCAGAGTATTGAGTATAAGAGTTGGAATTTGGAGTATTGTGGGCAGTTTTGGTCACCGGATTACAGGAAGGATATTAATAAGGTTGAAAGAGTGCAGAGTATTGAGTATAAGAGTTGGAATTTGGAGTATTCTGGGCAGTTTTGGTCACCGGATTACAGGAAGGATATTAATAAGGTTGAAAGAGTGCAGAGTATTGAGTATAAGAGTTGGAATTTGGAGTATTGTGGGCAGTTTTGGTCACTGGACTACATGAAGGATATTAATAAGGTTGAAAGAGTGCAGAGTATTGAGTATAAGAGTTGGAATTTGGAGTATTGTGGGCAGTTTTGGTCACCGGATTACAGGAAGGATATTAATAAGGTTGAAAGAGTGCAGAGTATTGAGTATAAGAGTTGGAATTTGGAGTATTGTGGGCAGTTTTGGTACAGGAAGGATATTAATAAGGTTGAAAGAGTGCAGAGTATTGAGTATAAGAGTTGGAATTTGGTGTATTGTGGGCAGTTTTGGTCACCGGATTACAGGAAGGATATTAATAAGGTTGAAAGAGTGCAGAGTATTGAGTATAAGAGTTGGAATTTGGAGTATTGTGTGCAGTTTTGGTCACCGGATTACAGGAAGGATATTAATAAGGTTGAAAGAGTGCAGAGTATTGAGTATAAGAGTTGGAATTTGGAGTATTGTGGGCAGTTTTGGTCACCGGATTACAGGAAGGATATTAATAAGGTTGAAAGAGTGCAGAGTATTGAGTATAAGAGTTGGAATTTGGAGTATTCTGGGCAGTTTTGGTCACCGGATTACAGGAAGGATATTAATAAGGTTGAAAGAGTGCAGAGTATTGAGTATAAGAGTTGGAATTTGGAGTATTGTGGGCAGTTTTGGTCACCGGATTACAGGAAGGATATTAATAAGGTTGAAAGAGTGCAGAGTATTGAGTATAAGAGTTGGAATTTGGAGTATTCTGGGCAGTTTTGGTCACCGGATTACAGGAAGGATATTAATAAGGTTGAAAGAGTGCAGAGTATTGAATATAAGAGTTGGAATTTGGAGTATTGTGGGCAGTTTTGGTCACTGGACTACATGAAGGATATTAATAAGGTTGAAAGAGTGCAGAGTATTGAGTATAAGAGTTGGAATTTGGAGTATTGTGGGCAGTTTTGGTCACCGGATTACAGGAAGGATATTAATAAGGTTGAAAGAGTGCAGAGTATTGAGTATAGGAGTTGGAATTTGGAGTATTGTGGGCAGTTTTGGTCACCGGATTACAGGAAGGATATTAATAAGGTTGAAAGAGTGCAGAGTATTGAGTATAAGAGTTGGAATTTGGAGTATTGTGGGCGGTTTTGGTCACCGGATTACAGGGAGGATATTAATAAGGTTGAAAGAGTGCAGAGTATTGAGTATACGAGTTGGAATTTGGAGTATTGTGGGTGGTTTTGGTCACCGGATTACAGGAAGGATATTAATAAGGTTGAATGAGTGCAGAGTATTGAGTATAAGAGTTGGAATTTGGAGTATTGTGGGCAGTTTTGGTCACCGGATTACAGGAAGGATATTAATAAGGTTGAAAGAGTGCAGAGTATTGAGTATAAGAGTTGGAATTTGGAGTATTGTGGGCAGTTTTGGTCACCGGATTACAGGAAGGATATTAATAAGGTTGAAAGAGTGCAGAGTATTGAGTATACGAGTTGGAATTTGGAGTATTGTGGGTGGTTTTGGTCACCGGATTACAGGAAGGATATTAATAAGGTTGAAAGAGTGCAGAGTATTGAGTATAAGAGTTGGAATTTGGAGTATTGTGGGCAGTTTTGGTCACCGGATTACAGGAAGGATATTAATAAGGTTGAAAGAGTGCAGAGTATTGAGTATAAGAGTTGGAATTTGGAGTATTGTGGGCAGTTTTGGTCACCGGATTACAGGAAGGTTATTAATAAGGTTGAAAGAGTGCAGAGTATTGAGTATAAGAGTTGGAATTTGGAGTATTGTGTGCAGTTTTGGTCACCGGATTACATGAAGGATATTAATAAGGTTGAAAGAGTGCAGAGTATTGAGTATAAGAGTTGGAATTTGGAGTATTGTGGGCAGTTTTGGTACAGGAAGGATATTAATAAGGTTGAAAGAGTGCAGAGTATTGAGTATAAGAGTTGGAATTTGGAGTATTGTGGGCAGTTTTGGTCACCGGATTACAGGAAGGATATTAATAAGGTTGAAAGAGTGCAGAGTATTGAGTATAAGAGTTGGAATTTGGAGTATTGTGGGCAGTTTTGGTCACCGGATTACAGGAAGGATATTAATAAGGTTGACAGAGTGCAGAGTATTGAGTATAAGAGTTGGAATTTGGAGTATTGTGGGCAGTTTTGGTCACCGGATTACAGGAAGGATATTAATAAGGTTGAAAGAGTGCAGAGTATTGAGTATAAGAGTTGGAATTTGGAGTATTCTGGGCAGTTTTGGTCACCGGATTACAGGAAGGATATTAATAAGGTTGAAAGAGTGCAGAGTATTGAGTATAAGAGTTGGAATTTGGAGTATTGTGGGCAGTTTTGGTCACCGGATTACAGGAAGGATATTAATAAGGTTGAAAGAGTGCAGAGTATTGAGTATAAGAGTTGGAATTTGGAGTATTGTGGGCAGTTTTGGTCACCGGATTACAGGAAGGATATTAATAAGGTTGAAAGAGTGCAGAGTATTGAGTATAAGAGTTGGAATTTGGAGTATTGTGGGCAGTTTTGGTACAGGAAGGATATTAATAAGGTTGAAAGAGTGCAGAGTATTGAGTATAAGAGTTGGAATTTGGTGTATTGTGGGCAGTTTTGGTCACCGGATTACAGGAAGGATATTAATAAGGTTGAAAGAGTGCAGAGTATTGAGTATAAGAGTTGGAATTTGGAGTATTGTGTGCAGTTTTGGTCACCGGATTACAGGAAGGTTATTAATAAGGTTGAAAGAGTGCAGAGTATTGAGTATAAGAGTTGGAATTTGGAGTATTGTGGGCAGTTTTGGTCACCGGATTACAGGAAGGATATTAATAAGGTTGAAAGAGTGCAGAGTATTGAGTATAAGAGTTGGAATTTGGAGTATTCTGGGCAGTTTTGGTCACC
>NW_026780617.1:0-2500 GCF_030144855.1 Hypanus sabinus | reverse complement strand
GGGGAGAGAAGGGGGGAGGTGGATCCCTGACAGTTTGCTGAGGGATAGACCCTCACACCGTCTGCCTCGCTCCCCCGGCAGGTGAACGCAGGCTGTGTTTTCAGCAGCCTGCCCGACATCGTGCGGGCCCACCGGACCTTCTGGGAGGAGGTGTGGTCCCCGTTCCTGGCCCAGGCGAGGATCAGGGGCTGGCTGGACCCCATCGAGCTCAACCGGGCCCTCAGCACGGTGAGAAACGCCTTGGCGATCACCATCACCCTCCCTCTCCATCCCTCCCCTCCTGATGGCCTCACCTCACCCTCCTGAACTCCCTCACACACCCTCACAAACCCTCCCTCCCCCACCGCTTCACCCTCCTGAACTCCCTCACCATCCCTCGCACTCCCACCCTCCCTGTCACCTCGCCCTCCCTCCGTCACCGCGTCCTGCCTCCATTCCAGTCTCCTCAACCTCACCCTCCCTCTCACACCGTCCACCTCACACTCCCTCCCTCCAAACCCATCCCCTCTGTTCCTGTTCACTGTGATCTGTCCCGGGGGTGGGGGGTGTTCACTGTGATCTGTCCCGGGGGTGGGGGGTGTTCACTGTGATCTGTCCCGGGGGTGGGGGGTGTTCACTGTGATCTGTCCCGGGGGTGGGGGGGTGTTTCTGTTCACTGTGATCTGTCCCGGGGGGTGGGGGGTGTTCACTGTGATCTGTCCCGGGGGTGGGGGGTGTTTCTGTTCACTGTGATCTGTCCCGGGGGTGGGGGGTGTTTCTGTTCACTGTGATCTGTCCCGGGGGTGGGGGTGTTTCTGTTCACTGTGATCTGTCCCGGGGGTGGGGGGTGTTTCTGTTCACTGTGATCTGTCCCGGGGGTGGGGGGTGTTTCTGTTCACTGTGATCTGTCCCGGGGGTGGGGGGTGTTTCTGTTCACTGTGATCTGTCCCGGGGGTGGGGGGTGTTTCTGTTCACTGTGATCTGTCCCGGGGGTGGGGGGTGTTCACTGTGATCTGTCCCGGGGGTGGGGGGGGTGTTCACTGTGATCTGTCCCGGGGGTGGGGGGTTGTTCACTGTGATCTGTCCCGGGGGTGGGGGGTGTTTCTGTTCACTGTGATCTGTCCCGGGGGTGGGGGGTGTTTCTGTTCACTGTGATCTGTCCCGGGGGTGGGGGTGTTTCTGTTCACTGTGATCTGTCCCGGGGGTGGGGGGTGTTTCTGTTCACTGTGATCTGTCCCGGGGGTGGGGGGTGTTCACTGTGATCTGTCCCCGGGGGTGGGGGGTGTTTCTGTTCACTGTGATCTGTCCCGGGGGTGGGGGGGTGTTTCTGTTCACTGTGATCTGTCCCGGGGGTGGGGGGTGTTCTGTTCACTGTGATCTGTCCCGGGGGTGGGGGGTGTTTCTGTTCACTGTGATCTGTCCCGGGGTGGGGGGTGTTTCTGTTCACTGTGATCTGTCCCGGGGTGGGGGGTGTTTCTGTTCACTGTGATCTGTCCCGGGGGTGGGGGGGTGTTTCTGTTCACTGTGATCTGTCCCGGGGTGGGGGGGTGTTCTGTTCACTGTGATCTGTCCCGGGGGTGGGGGGTGTTTCTGTTCACTGTGATCTGTCCCGGGGGTGGGGGGGTGTTCACTGTGATCTGTCCCGGGGGTGGGGGGTGTTTCTGTTCACTGTGATCTGTCCCGGGGGTGGGGGGTGTCACTGTGATCTGTCCCGGGGGTGGGGCGTGTTTCTGTTCACTGTGATCTGTCCCGGGGGTGGGGGGTGTTTCTGTTCACTGTGATCTGTCCCGGGGGTGGGGGGGTGTTTCTGTTCACTGTGATCTGTCCCGTGGTGGGGGGTGTTTCACTGTGATCTGTCCCGGGGGTGGGGGGGTGTTTCTGTTCACTGTGATCTGTCCCGGGGGTGGGGGGTGTTTCTGTTCACTGTGATCTGTCCCGGGGGTGGGGGGTGTTTCTGTTCACTGTGATCTGTCCCGGGGGTGGGGGGGTGTTCACTGTGATCTGTCCCGGGGGTGGGGGGTGTTCACTGTGATCTGTCCCGGGGGTGAGGGGGTGTTTCTGTTCACTGTGATCTGTCCCGGGGGTGGGGGGTTTGTTCACTGTGATCTGTCCCGGGGGGTGGGGTGTTGTTCACTGTGATCTGTCCCGGGGGTGAGGGGGTGTTCTGTTCACTGTGATCTGTCCCGGGGGTGGGGGGTGTTTCTGTTCACTGTGATCTGTCCCGGGGGTGGGGGGTGTTTCTGTTCACTGTGATCTGTCCCGGGGGTGGGGGTGTGTTCACTGTGATCTGTCCCGGGGGTGGGGGGTGTTTCTGTTCACTGTGATCTGTCCCGGGGGTGGGGGGGTTGTTCACTGTGATCTGTCCCGGGGGTGGGGGGTGTTTCTGTTCACTGTGATCTGTCCCGGGGGTGGGGGGTGTGTTCTGTTCACTGTGATCTGTCCCGGGGGTGGGGGGGTTGTTCACTGTGATCTGTCCCGGGGGTGGGGGGGTGTTTCTGTTCACTGTGATCTGTCCCGGGGG
>NW_026780616.1:0-30168 GCF_030144855.1 Hypanus sabinus | reverse complement strand
CCTACAACAAGCTCAGGACCATGATCAGTTATATCAAACTCAGGACCATAATCACATACATCAAACTCAGAACCATGATAACATACATCAAACTCATAACCATGATCACCTACAACAAGCTCAGGACCATGATCACATATATCAAACTCAGGACCATGATCACTTACAACAAGCTCAGGACCACTATCACAGACATCAACCTCAGGACCACGATCACAGACATCAAAATCAGGACCATGATCATCTACATCAAACTCTGGACCATGATCACCTACATCAAACTCAGGACCATGATCACCGATATCAAACTCAGGACCATGATCACGATGTCAAACTCAGGAGCATGATCTCCGACATCAACCTCAGGTCCATCATCACCTACATCAAACTCAGGACCATGATCACCGACATCAAACTCAGGACCATGATCACCTACATCAAACTCAGGAGCATAATCACCGACATCAAACTCAGGACCATGATCACTGACATCAAACACAGGACCATGATCACCTACAACAAGCTCAGGACCACAATCACAGACATCAACCTCAGGACCACGATCACCGACTTCAAACTCTGGACGATGATCAGCTACATCAAACTCTGGACCATGATCACCTACATCAAACTCAGGACCATGATCAACGATATCAAACTCAGGACCATGATCACGATGTCAAACTCAGGAGCATGATCTCCGACATCAACCTCTGCTCCATCATCACCTACATCAAACTCAGGACCATGATCACCGACATCAAACTCAGGACCATGATCACCTACATCAAACTCAGGAGCATAATCACTGACATCAAACTCAGTACCATGAACACTGTCATCAACCTGAGGACCATGATCACCTACATCAAGTTCAGGACCATGATCACCGAAATCAAGCTCAGGACCATGATCACCGATATCAATCTCAGGACCATGATCACCTACATCAAACTCAGGACCATGATCACCGATATCAAGCTCAGGACCATGAACACCGACATCAAACTCAGGACCATGATCACCTACATCAAACTCAGGACCATGATCCCGACATCAAACTCAGGACCATGATCACATGCATCAAACTCAGAACCATGATCACATACATCAAACTCAGAACCATGATCACCTACAACAAGCTCAGGACCATGATCACATATATCAAACTCAGGACCATAATCACATACATCAAACTCAGAACCATGATAACATACATCAAACTCATAACCATGATCACCTACAACAAGCTCAGGACCATGATCACATATATCAAACTCAGGACCATGATCACTTACAACAAGCTCAGGACCACGATCACAGACATCAACCTCAGGACCACGATCACAGACATCAAAATCAGGACCATGATCATCTACATCAAACTCTGGACCATGATCACCTACATCAAACTCAGGACCATGATCACCGACATCAAACTCAGGACCATGATCACCGACATCAAACTGAGGACCATGATCACCTACATCAAACTCAGGACATGATCACAGACATCAAACTCAGGACCATGATCACCTACATCAAACTCAGGACCATGATAACTGACATCAAACTAAGGACGATGATCACCGACATCAAACTCAGGACCATGATCACCGACATCAAACTCAGGACCATAATCACCTAAATCAAACTCAGGACCATGATCACTTAAATCAAGCTAAGGGCCACAATCACCAACAACATACTCAGTACCATGATCACTGACATCAAACTCGGAACCACGATCACCTACATCAAGTTCAGGACCATGATCACCTACATCAAACTGAGGACCATGATCACCGAAATCAAACTCAGGACATGATCACCGACATCAAACTGAGGACCATGATCACCTACATCAAACTCAGGACATGATCACAGACATCAAACTCAGGACCATGATCACCTACATCAAACTCAGGACCATGATCACTGACATCAAACTAAGGACGATGATCACCGACATCAAACTCAGGACCATGATCACCGACATCAAACTCAGGACCATAATCACCTAAATCAAACTCAGGACCATGATCACTTAAATCAAGCTAAGGGCCACAATCACCAACAACAAACTCAGTACCATGATCACTGACATCAAACTCGGGACCACGATCACCTACATCAAGTTCAGGACCATGATCACCTACATCAAACTCAGGACCATGATCCCGACATCAACCTCAGGAACATGATCACCTACATCAAACTCAGGACCATGATCACTGACATCAAACTAAGGACGATGATCACCGACATCAAACTCAGGAGCATGATCTCCGACATCAACCTCAGGACCATCATCACCTACATCAAACTCAGGACCATGATCACCGACATCAACCTCTGCTCCATCATCACCGACATCAAACTCAGGACCATGATCACCTACATCAAACTCAGGACCATGATCACCTACAACAAGCTCAGGACCACGATCACAGACATCAACCTCAGGACCACGATCACAGACATCAACATCAGTACCATGATCACCTACATCAAACTCTGGAACATGATCACCTACATCAAACTCAGGACCATGATCACTGACATCAAACACAGGACCATGATCACCTACAACAAGCTCAGGACCACAATCACAGACATCAACCTCAGGACCACGATCACCGACTTCAAACTCTGGACGATGATCAGCTACATCAAACTCAGGAGCATGATCAACAACATCAAACTCAGGACCATGATCACCGACATCAAACTCAGGACCATGATCACCTACATCAAACTCAGGAGCATAATCACCGACATCAAACTCAGGACCATGATCACTGACATCAACCTGAGGACCATGATCACCTACATCAAACTCAGGACCATGATCACCGACATCAAACTCAGGAGCATGATCACCGACATCAAACTCAGGACCATGATCACTGATATCAAACTGAGGACCATGATCACCTACATCAAGCTCAGGACCACGATCACAGACATCAAGCTCAGGACCACGAGCACAGACATCAAAATCAGGGCCATGATCAATTACATCAAACTCAGGACCATGAGCACCGACATCAAACTCAGGATGATGATCACCTACATCAAACTCAGGACCATGATCACCAACATCAAACTGAGGACCATGATCACCGAAATCAAACTCAGGACATGATCACCGACATCAAACTGAGGACCATGATCACCTACATCAAACTCAGGACATGATCACAGACATCAAACTCAGGACCATGATCACCTACATCAAACTCAGGACCATGATCACTGACATCAAACTAAGGACGATGATCACCGACATCAAACTCAGGACCATGATCACCGACATCAAACTCAGGACGATAATCACCTAAATCAAACTCAGGACCATGATCACTTAAATCAAGCTCAGGGCCACAATCACCAACAACAAACTCAGTACCATGATCACTGATATCAAACTCGGGACCACGATCACCTACATCAAGTTCAGGACCATGATCACCTACATCAAACTCAGGACCATGATCCCGACATCAAACTAAGGACGATGATCACCGACATCAAACTCAGGACCATGATCACCGACATCAAACTCAGGACCATAATCACCTAAAACAAACCCAGGACCATGATCACTGACATCAAACTCAGGACCATGATCACTGATATCAAACTCAGGAGCATGATCTCCGACATCAACCTCAGGACCATCATCACCTACATCAAACTCAGGACCATGATCACCGACATCAAACTCTGGACGATGATCACCTACATAAAACTCAGGACCATGATCACTGACATCAAACTCAGGACCATGACAACCGACATCAAACTCAGAACCATGATCACCTACATCAAACTCAGGACCATGATCACCTACATCAAGCTCAGGAGCATGATCACCGACATCAAACTCAGGACCATGATCACCTACATCAAGCTCAGGACAATGATCACCGACATCAAACTCAGGACCATCATCACCTATATCAAACTCAGGACCATGATAACCGACATCAAGCTCAGGACAATGATCACGAGCATCAAACTCAGGACCAAGATCACCGACATCAAACTCAGGAACATGATCACCGACATCAAACTCAAGAACATGAACTCCTGCATTTCGCTCAAGACCATGATCGCCGACATCAAATTCAGGACCATGATCACCGACATCAAACGTAGGACCATGATCAATTACATCAAAATCAGAACCATGATCACCAACATCAAACTCAGGACCATAATCACCTACATCAAACTCAGGACCATGATCACTTAAATCAATCTCAGGACCACGATCACCAACATCAGGCTCTCGAACATGATCAACAAAATCAAACTCAAGACCATAATCAACTACATCAAACTCAGTACCATGATCACTGACATCAAACTCGGGACCACGATCACCTACATCAAGTTCAGGACCATGATCACCTACATCAAATTCAGGACCATGATCTCCTGCATCAAGCTCAGGACCATGATCACTGACATCAATTTCAGGACCATGATCACCGATATGAAACTCAGGACCATGATCACCTACATCAAGTTCTGGACCATGATCACCGACATCAAGCTCAGGACCATGATCACCGATATCAAACTCAGGACCATGGTCACCTACATCAAACTCAGGACCATGATCACCGATATCAAGCTCAGGACCATGAACACCGACATCAAACTCAGGACCATGATCACCTACATCAAACTCAGGACCATGATCCCGACATCAAACTCAGGACCATGATCACATACATCAAACTCAGAACCATGATCACATACATCAAACTCAGAGCCATGATCACCTACAACAAGCTCAGGACCATGATCACATATATCAAACTCAGGACCATAATCACATACATCAAACTCAGAACCATGATCACATACATCAAACTCATAACCATGATCACCTACAACAAGCTCATGACCATGATCACATATATCAAACTCAGGACCATGATCACATACAACAAGCTCAGGACCACGATCACAGACATCAACCTCAGGACCACGATCACAGACATCAAAATCAGGACCATGATCATCTACATCAAACTCTGGACCATGATCACCTACATCAAACTCAGGACCATGATCACCGATATCAAACTCAGGACCATGATCACGATGACAAACTCAGGAGCATGATCTCCGACATCAACCTCAGGTCCATCATCAGCTACATCAAACTCAGGAGCATAATCACCGACATCAAACTCCGGACCATGATCACTGACATCAACCTGAGGACCATGATCACCTACATCAAACTCAGGACCATGATCACCTACAACAATCTCAGGACCACGATCACAGACATCAAACTCAGGACCATGCTCACCGACATCAAACTCAGGAGCATGATCACCGACATCAAACTCAGGGCCATGATCACTGATATCAAACTGAGGACCATGATCACCAACATCAAGCTCAGGACCATGATCACCGACATCAAACTCAGGACCATGATCACTGATATCAAACTGAGGACCATGATCTCCTGCATCAAGCTCAGGACCATGATCACTGACATCAATTTCAGGACCATGATCACCGATATGAAACTCAGGACCATGATCACCTACATCAAGTTCAGGACCATGATCACCGACATCAAGCTCAGGACCATGATCACCGATATCAAGCTCAGGACCATGATCACCTACATCAAACTCAGGACCATGATCACCGATATCAAGCTCAGCACCATGAACACCGACATCAAACTCAGGACCATGATCTCCTACATCAAACTCAGGACCATGATCCCGACATCAAACTCAGGACCATGATCACATACATCAAACTCAGAACCATGATCACATACATCAAACTCAGAACCATGATCACCTACAACAAGCTCAGGACCATGATCACATATATCAAACTCAGGACCATAATCACATACATCAAACTCAGAACCATGATCACATACATCAAACTCATAACCATGATCACCTACAACAAGCTCAGGACCATGATCACATATATCAAACTCAGGACTATGATCACCCTCAACAAGCTCAGGACCACGATCACAGACATCAACCTCAGGACCACGATCACAGACATCAAAATCAGGACCATGATCATCTACATCAAACTCTGGACCATGATCACCTACATCAAACTCAGGACCATGATCACCGATATCAAACTCAGGACCATGATCACGATGTCAAACTCAGGACCACGATCACCGACTTCAAACTCTGGACGATGATCAGCTACATCAAACTCAGGAGCATGATCAACGACATCAAACTCAGGACCATGATCACCGACATCAAACTCAGGAGCATAATCACCGACATCAAACTCAGGACCATGATCACTGACATCAACCTGAGGACCATGATCACCTACATCAAACTCAGGACCATGATCACCGACATCAAACTGAGGACCATGATCACCTACATCAAACTCAGGACATGATCACAGACATCAAACTCAGGACCATGATCACCTACATCAAACTCAGGACCATGATCACTGACATCAAACTAAGGACGATGATCACCGACATCAAACTCAGGACGATAATCACCTAAATCAAACTCAGGACCATGATCACTTAAATCAAGCTCAGGGCCACAATCACCAACAACAAACTCAGTACCATGATCACTGATATCAAACTCGGGACCACGATCACCTACATCAAGTTCAGGACCATGATCACCTACATCAAACTCAGGACCATGATCCCGACATCAACCTCAGGACCATGATCACCTACATCAAACTCAGGACCATGATCACTGACATCAAACTAAGGACGATGATCACCGACATCAAACTCAAGACCATGATCACCGACATCAAACTCAGGACCATAATCACCTAAATCAAACTCAGGACCATGATCTCTTAAATCAAGCTCAGGACCACGATCGCAGACATCAAACTCAGGACCATGATCACCGGCATCAAGCTCACGAACATGATCACCAACATCAAACTCAGTACCGTGATCACTGACATCAAACTCGAGACCACGATCACCTACATCAAGTTCAGGACCATGATCACCTACATCAAACTGAGGACCTTTATCTCCTGCATCAAGCTCAGGACCATGATCACCGACATCAAGCTCACGAACATGATCACCAACATCAACCTCAGGACCATGATCACCGACATCAAACTCAGGACCATGATCCCGACATCAACCTCAGGACCATGATCACCTACATCAAACTCAGGACCATGATCACTGACATCAAACTCAGGACCATGATCACTGATATCAAACTCAGGAGCATGATCTCCGACATCAACCTCAGGACCATCATCACCTACATCAAACTCAGGACCATGATCACCGACATCAAACTCTGGACGATGATCACCTACATCAAACTCAGGAGCATGACAAACGACATCAAACTCAGGACCATGATCACTGACATCAAACTCAGGACCATGACAACCGACATCAAACTCAGAACCATGATCACCTACATCAAACTCAGGACCATGATCACCTACATCAAGCTCAGGAGCATGATCACCGACATCAAACTCAGGACCATGATCACCTACATCAAGCTCAGGACAATGATCACCGACATCAAACTCAGGACCATCATCACCGATATCAAACTCAGGACCATGATAACCGACATCAAGCTCAGGACAATGATCACGAACATCAAACTCAGGACCATGAACTCCTGCATTAAGCTCAAGACCATGATTGCCGACATCAAATTCAGGACCATGATCAATTACATCAAAATCACGACCATGATCACCCATATCAAACTCAGGACCATGATCACCAACATCAAACTCAGGACCATAATCACCTACATTAAACTCAGGACCATGATCACTTAAATCAATCTCAGGACCACGATCACCAACATCAGGCTCTCGAACATGATCACCAAAATCAAACTCAAGACCATAATCAACTACATCAAACTCAGTACCATGATCACTGACATCAAACTCGGGACCACGATCACCTACATCAAGTTCAGAAATATGATCACCTACATCAAACTCAGGACCATGATCTCCTGCATCAAGCTCAGGACCATGATCACTGACATCAATTTCAGGACCATGATCACGGATATGAAACTCAGGACCATGATCACCTACATCAAGTTCAGGACCATGATCACCGACATCAAGCTCAGGACCATGATCACCGATATCAATCTCAGGACCATGATCACCTATATCAAACTCGGGACCATGATCACCGATATCAAGCTCAGGACCATGAACACCGACATCAAACTCAGGACCATGATCCCGACATCAAACTCAGGACCATGATCACATACATCAAACTCAGAACCATGATCACATACATCAAACTCAGAACCATGATCACCTACAACAAGCTCAGGACCATGATCACATATATCAAACTCAGGACCATAATCACATACATCAAACTCAGAACCATGATAACATACATCAAACTCATAACCATGATCACCTACAACAAGCTCAGGACCATGATCACATATATCAAACTCAGGACCATGATCACTTACAACAAGCTCAGGACCACGATCACAGACATCAACCTCAGGACCACGATCACAGACATCAAAATCAGGACCATGATCATCTACATCAAACTCTGGACCATGATCACCTACATCAAACTCAGGACCATGATCACCGATATCAAACTCAGGACCATGATCACGATGTCAAACTCAGGAGCATGATCTCCGACATCAACCTCAGGTCCATCATCACCTACATCAAACTCAGGACCATGATCACCGACATCAAACTCAGGACCATGATCACCTACATCAAACTCAGGAGCATAATCACCGACATCAAACTCAGGACCATGATCACTGACATCAAACACAGGACCATGATCACCTACAACAAGCTCAGGACCACAATCACAGACATCAACCTCAGGACCACGATCACCGACTTCAAACTCTGGACGATGATCAGCTACATCAAACTCTGGACCATGATCACCTACATCAAACTCAGGACCATGATCAACGATATCAAACTCAGGACCATGATCACGATGTCAAACTCAGGAGCATGATCTCCGACATCAACCTCTGCTCCATCATCACCTACATCAAACTCAGGACCATGATCACCGACATCAAACTCAGGACCATGATCACCTACATCAAACTCAGGAGCATAATCACTGACATCAAACTCAGTACCATGAACACTGTCATCAACCTGAGGACCATGATCACCTACATCAAGTTCAGGACCATGATCACCGAAATCAAGCTCAGGACCATGATCACCGATATCAATCTCAGGACCATGATCACCTACATCAAACTCAGGACCATGATCACCGATATCAAGCTCAGGACCATGAACACCGACATCAAACTCAGGACCATGATCACCTACATCAAACTCAGGACCATGATCCCGACATCAAACTCAGGACCATGATCACATGCATCAAACTCAGAACCATGATCACATACATCAAACTCAGAACCATGATCACCTACAACAAGCTCAGGACCATGATCACATATATCAAACTCAGGACCATAATCACATACATCAAACTCAGAACCATGATAACATACATCAAACTCATAACCATGATCACCTACAACAAGCTCAGGACCATGATCACATATATCAAACTCAGGACCATGATCACTTACAACAAGCTCAGGACCACGATCACAGACATCAACCTCAGGACCACGATCACAGACATCAAAATCAGGACCATGATCATCTACATCAAACTCTGGACCATGATCACCTACATCAAACTCAGGACCATGATCACCGACATCAAACTCAGGACCATGATCACCGACATCAAACTGAGGACCATGATCACCTACATCAAACTCAGGACATGATCACAGACATCAAACTCAGGACCATGATCACCTACATCAAACTCAGGACCATGATAACTGACATCAAACTAAGGACGATGATCACCGACATCAAACTCAGGACCATGATCACCGACATCAAACTCAGGACCATAATCACCTAAATCAAACTCAGGACCATGATCACTTAAATCAAGCTAAGGGCCACAATCACCAACAACATACTCAGTACCATGATCACTGACATCAAACTCGGAACCACGATCACCTACATCAAGTTCAGGACCATGATCACCTACATCAAACTGAGGACCATGATCACCGAAATCAAACTCAGGACATGATCACCGACATCAAACTGAGGACCATGATCACCTACATCAAACTCAGGACATGATCACAGACATCAAACTCAGGACCATGATCACCTACATCAAACTCAGGACCATGATCACTGACATCAAACTAAGGACGATGATCACCGACATCAAACTCAGGACCATGATCACCGACATCAAACTCAGGACCATAATCACCTAAATCAAACTCAGGACCATGATCACTTAAATCAAGCTAAGGGCCACAATCACCAACAACAAACTCAGTACCATGATCACTGACATCAAACTCGGGACCACGATCACCTACATCAAGTTCAGGACCATGATCACCTACATCAAACTCAGGACCATGATCCCGACATCAACCTCAGGAACATGATCACCTACATCAAACTCAGGACCATGATCACTGACATCAAACTAAGGACGATGATCACCGACATCAAACTCAGGAGCATGATCTCCGACATCAACCTCAGGACCATCATCACCTACATCAAACTCAGGACCATGATCACCGACATCAACCTCTGCTCCATCATCACCGACATCAAACTCAGGACCATGATCACCTACATCAAACTCAGGACCATGATCACCTACAACAAGCTCAGGACCACGATCACAGACATCAACCTCAGGACCACGATCACAGACATCAAAATCAGGACCATGATCACCTACATCAAACTCTGGAACATGATCACCTACATCAAACTCAGGACCATGATCACTGACATCAAACACAGGACCATGATCACCTACAACAAGCTCAGGACCACAATCACAGACATCAACCTCAGGACCACGATCACCGACTTCAAACTCTGGACGATGATCAGCTACATCAAACTCAGGAGCATGATCAACAACATCAAACTCAGGACCATGATCACCGACATCAAACTCAGGACCATGATCACCTACATCAAACTCAGGAGCATAATCACCGACATCAAACTCAGGACCATGATCACTGACATCAACCTGAGGACCATGATCACCTACATCAAACTCAGGACCATGATCACCGACATCAAACTCAGGAGCATGATCACCGACATCAAACTCAGGACCATGATCACTGATATCAAACTGAGGACCATGATCACCTACATCAAGCTCAGGACCACGATCACAGACATCAAGCTCAGGACCACGAGCACAGACATCAAAATCAGGGCCATGATCAATTACATCAAACTCAGGACCATGAGCACCGACATCAAACTCAGGATGATGATCACCTACATCAAACTCAGGACCATGATCACCAACATCAAACTGAGGACCATGATCACCAAAATCAAACTCAGGACATGATCACCGACATCAAACTGAGGACCATGATCACCTACATCAAACTCAGGACATGATCACAGACATCAAACTCAGGACCATGATCACCTACATCAAACTCAGGACCATGATCACTGACATCAAACTAAGGACGATGATCACCGACATCAAACTCAGGACCATGATCACCGACATCAAACTCAGGACGATAATCACCTAAATCAAACTCAGGACCATGATCACTTAAATCAAGCTCAGGGCCACAATCACCAACAACAAACTCAGTACCATGATCACTGATATCAAACTCGGGACCACGATCACCTACATCAAGTTCAGGACCATGATCACCTACATCAAACTCAGGACCATGATCCCGACATCAAACTAAGGACGATGATCACCGACATCAAACTCAGGACCATGATCACCGACATCAAACTCAGGACCATAATCACCTAAAACAAACCCAGGACCATGATCACTGACATCAAACTCAGGACCATGATCACTGATATCAAACTCAGGAGCATGATCTCCGACATCAACCTCAGGACCATCATCACCTACATCAAACTCAGGACCATGATCACCGACATCAAACTCTGGACGATGATCACCTACATAAAACTCAGGACCATGATCACTGACATCAAACTCAGGACCATGACAACCGACATCAAACTCAGAACCATGATCACCTACATCAAACTCAGGACCATGATCACCTACATCAAGCTCAGGAGCATGATCACCGACATCAAACTCAGGACCATGATCACCTACATCAAGCTCAGGACAATGATCACCGACATCAAACTCAGGACCATCATCACCTATATCAAACTCAGGACCATGATAACCGACATCAAGCTCAGGACAATGATCACGAACATCAAACTCAGGACCAAGATCACCGACATCAAACTCAGGAACATGATCACCGACATCAAACTCAAGAACATGAACTCCTGCATTTCGCTCAAGACCATGATCGCCGACATCAAATTCAGGACCATGATCACCGACATCAAACGTAGGACCATGATCAATTACATCAAAATCAGAACCATGATCACCAACATCAAACTCAGGACCATAATCACCTACATCAAACTCAGGACCATGATCACTTAAATCAATCTCAGGACCACGATCACCAACATCAGGCTCTCGAACATGATCAACAAAATCAAACTCAAGACCATAATCAACTACATCAAACTCAGTACCATGATCACTGACATCAAACTCGGGACCACGATCACCTACATCAAGTTCAGGACCATGATCACCTACATCAAATTCAGGACCATGATCTCCTGCATCAAGCTCAGGACCATGATCACTGACATCAATTTCAGGACCATGATCACCGATATGAAACTCAGGACCATGATCACCTACATCAAGTTCTGGACCATGATCACCGACATCAAGCTCAGGACCATGATCACCGATATCAAACTCAGGACCATGGTCACCTACATCAAACTCAGGACCATGATCACCGATATCAAGCTCAGGACCATGAACACCGACATCAAACTCAGGACCATGATCACCTACATCAAACTCAGGACCATGATCCCGACATCAAACTCAGGACCATGATCACATACATCAAACTCAGAACCATGATCACATACATCAAACTCAGAGCCATGATCACCTACAACAAGCTCAGGACCATGATCACATATATCAAACTCAGGACCATAATCACATACATCAAACTCAGAACCATGATCACATACATCAAACTCATAACCATGATCACCTACAACAAGCTCATGACCATGATCACATATATCAAACTCAGGACCATGATCACATACAACAAGCTCAGGACCACGATCACAGACATCAACCTCAGGACCACGATCACAGACATCAAAATCAGGACCATGATCATCTACATCAAACTCTGGACCATGATCACCTACATCAAACTCAGGACCATGATCACCGATATCAAACTCAGGACCATGATCACGATGACAAACTCAGGAGCATGATCTCCGACATCAACCTCAGGTCCATCATCAGCTACATCAAACTCAGGAGCATAATCACCGACATCAAACTCCGGACCATGATCACTGACATCAACCTGAGGACCATGATCACCTACATCAAACTCAGGACCATGATCACCTACAACAAGCTCAGGACCACGATCACAGACATCAAACTCAGGACCATGCTCACCGACATCAAACTCAGGAGCATGATCACCGACATCAAACTCAGGGCCATGATCACTGATATCAAACTGAGGACCATGATCACCAACATCAAGCTCAGGACCATGATCACCGACATCAAACTCAGGACCATGATCACTGATATCAAACTGAGGACCATGATCTCCTGCATCAAGCTCAGGACCATGATCACTGACATCAATTTCAGGACCATGATCACCGATATGAAACTCAGGACCATGATCACCTACATCAAGTTCAGGAACATGATCACCGACATCAAGCTCAGGACCATGATCACCGATATCAAGCTCAGGACCATGATCACCTACATCAAACTCAGGACCATGATCACCGATATCAAGCTCAGCACCATGAACACCGACATCAAACTCAGGACCATGATCTCCTACATCAAACTCAGGACCATGATCCCGACATCAAACTCAGGACCATGATCACATACATCAAACTCAGAACCATGATCACATACATCAAACTCAGAACCATGATCACCTACAACAAGCTCAGGACCATGATCACATATATCAAACTCAGGACCATAATCACATACATCAAACTCAGAACCATGATCACATACATCAAACTCATAACCATGATCACCTACAACAAGCTCAGGACCATGATCACATATATCAAACTCAGGACTATGATCACCCTCAACAAGCTCAGGACCACGATCACAGACATCAACCTCAGGACCACGATCACAGACATCAAAATCAGGACCATGATCATCTACATCAAACTCTGGACCATGATCACCTACATCAAACTCAGGACCATGATCACCGATATCAAACTCAGGACCATGATCACGATGTCAAACTCAGGAGCATGATCTCCGACATCAGCCTCAGGTCCATCATCACCTACATCAAACTCAGGAGCATAATCACCGACATCAAACTCAGGACCATGATCACTGACATCAACCTGAGGACCATGATCACCTACATCAAACTCAGGACCATGATCACCTACAACAAGCTCAGGACCACGATCACAGACATCAACCTCAGGACCACGATCACAGACATCAAAATCAGGACTATGATCACCTACATCAAACTCTGGAACATGATCACCTACATCAAACTCAGGACCATGATCACTGACATCAAACTCAGGACCATGATCACCTAAAACAAGCTCAGGACCATGATCACAGACATCAACCTCAGGACCACGATCACCGACTTCAAACTCTGTACGATGATCAGCTACATCAAACTCAGGAGCATGATCAACGACATCAAACTCAGGACCATGATCACCGACATCAAACTCAGGACCATGATCTCCTACATCAAACTCAGGAGCATAATCACCGACATCAAACTCAGGACCATGATCAGCGACATCAAACTCAGTACCATGATCACATACATCAAGCTCAGGACCATGATCACCGACATCAACCTGAGGACCATGATCACCTACATCAAACTCAGGACCATGATCACCGACATCAAACTCAGGAGCATGATCACCGACATCAAACTCAGGACCATGATCACTGATATCAAACTGAGGACCATGATCACCAACATCAAGCTCAGGACCACGATCACAGACATCAAGCTCAGGACCACGATCACAGACATCAAAATCAGGGCCATGATCAATTACATCAAACTCAGGCCCATGAGCACCGACATCAAACTCAGGACCATGATCACCAACATCAAACTCAGGACCATGATCACTTAAATCAAGCTCAGGACCACGATCACAGACATCAAACTCAGTTACATGATCACCGAGATCAAGCTCACGAACATGATCACCAACATCAAACTCAGTACCGTGATCACTGACATCAAAGTCGGGACCACGATCATCTACATCAAGTTCAGGACCATGATCACCTACATCAAACTCAGGACCATGAGCACCAACATCAAACTAAGGACCATGATCACCAACATGAAGTTCAGGACCATGATCACCGATATCAAACTCAGGACTATGATCACAGACATCAAACTCAGGACCTTGATCACCTACATCAAGCTCATGACCATGGTCACCGATATCAAACTCAGAACCATGATCACCTACATCAAGCTCAGGACCACGATCACAGACATCAAGCTCAGGACCACGATCACAGACATCAAAATCAGGACCATGATCACCTACATCAAACTCAGGACCATGATCACCGATATCACGCTCAGATACATGATCACCGACATCAAACGTAGGACCATGATCATTTACATCAAACTCAGGGTCATGATCACCAACATCAAACTCAGAACCATGATCACCTACATCAAACTCAGGACCATGATCACCGACATCAGACTCAGGACCATGATCACCTACATCAAGCTCAGGACCATGATCACCTACATCAAACTCAGGACCATGATAACCTTTATCAAGCTCAGGACCATGATCACCGACATCAACCTCAGGACCATCATCACCTACATCAAACTCAGGACCATGAGCACCTACATCAAACTAAGGAACATTACCGACATCAAACTCAGGACCATGATCACCGACATCAAACTCAGGACCATGATCACTTAAATCAAGCTCAGGACCACGATCACAGACATCAAACTCAGGACCATGATCACCGACATCAAGCTCACGAACATGATCACCAACATCAAACTCAGTACCGTGATGACTGACATCAAACTCGGGTCCAAGATCACCTACATCAAGTTCAGGACCATGATCACCTACATCAAACTCAGGACCATGATCACCTACATCAAACTGAGGACGATGATCTCCTGCATCAAGCTCAGGACCATGATCACCGACATCAAACTCAGGACCATGATCACCGACATCAAATTCAGGACCATAATCACCGATATCAAACTCAGGACTATGATCACAGACATCAAACTCAGGACCATGATCACCTACATCAAGTTCAGGTCCATGATTTCCGACATCCATCTCAGGACCATGATCACCGATATCCAACTCAGGACCATGATCACCTACATCAAGCTCAGTACCATGATCACCGATATCAAACTCAGGACCATGATCACCGACATCAAACTCAGGACCATGATCACCGATATCATACTCAGGACCATGATCACCTACATCAAACTCAGGACCATGATCTCCTGCATCAAGATCAGGACCATGATCACCGACATCAAACGTAGGACCATGATCAATTACATCAAACTCAGGACCATGAGCACCTACATCAAACTAAGGGACATCACCGACATCAAACTCAGGACCATGATCACCGACATCAAACTCAGGACCATAATCACCTATATCAAACTCAGAACCATGATCACTTAAATCAAGCTCAGGGCCACAATCACCAACAACAAACTCAGTACCATGATCACTGACATCAAACTCGGGACCACGATCACCTACATCAAGTTCAGGACCATGATCACCTACATCAAACTCAGGACCATGATCCCGAGATCAACCTCAGGACCATGATCACCTACATCAAACTAAGGACCATGATCACTGACATCAAACTAAGGACGATGATCACCGACATCAAACTCAGGACCATGATCACCGACATCAAACTCAGGACCATAATCACCTAAATCAAACTCAGGACCATGATCTCTTAAATCAAGCTCAGGACCACGATCGCAGACATCAAACTCAGGACCATGATCACCGACATCAAGCTCACGAACATGATCACCAACATCAAACTCAGTATCGTGATCACTGACATCAAACTCGAGACCACGATCACCTACATCAAGATCAGGACCATGATCACCTGCATCAAACTGAGGACCATTATCTCCTGCATCAAGCTCAGGACCATGATCACCGACATCAAGCTCACGAACATGATCACCAACATCAACCTCAGGACCATGATCACCGACATCAAACTCAGGACCATGATCCCGACATCAACCTCAGGACCATGATCACCTACATCAAACTCAGGACCATGATCACTGACATCAAACTCAGGACCATGATCACTGATATCAAACTCAGGAGCATGATCTCCGACACCAACCTCAGGACCATCATCACCTACATCAAACTCAGGACCATGATCACCGACATCAAACTCTGGACGATGATCACCTACATCAAACTCAGGAGCATGATCAACGACATCAAACTCAGGACCATGATCACTGACATCAAACTCAGGACCATGACAACCGACATCAAACTCAGAACCATGATCACCTACATCAAACTCAGGACCATGATCACCTACATCAAGCTCAGGAGCATGATCACCGACATCAAACTCAGGACCATGATCACCTACATCAAGCTCAGGACAATGATCACTGACATCAAACTCAGGACCATCATCACCTATATCAAACTCAGCACCATGAAAACCGACATCAAGCTCAGGACAATGATCACGAACATCAAACTCAGGACCATGATCACCGACATCAAACTCAGGAACATGATCACCGACATCAAACTCAAGAACATGAACTCCTGCATTAAGCTCAAGACCATGATCGCCGACATCAAATTCAGGACCATGATCACCGACATCAAACGTAGGACCATGATCAATTACATCAAAATCAGGACCATGATCACCGATATCAAACTCAGGACCATGATCACCGACATCAGGTTCACGAACATGATCACCAAAATCAAACTCAAGACCATAATCAACTACATCAAACTCAGTACCATGATCACTGACATCAAACTCGGGACCACGATCACCGACATCAAGTTCAGGACCATGATCAACTACATCAAACTCAGGACCATGATCTCCTGCATCAAGCTCAGGACCATGATCACTGACATCATGTTCAGGACCATGATCACCGATATCAAACTCAGGACCATGATCACCTACATCAAGTTCAGGACCATGATCACCGTCATCAAGCTCAGGACCATGATCACCGATATCAAACTCAGGACCATGATCACCTACATCAAACTCAGGACCATGATCACCGATATCAAGCTCAGGACCATGATCACCGACATCAAACTCAGGACCATGATCACCTACATCAAACTCAGGACCATGATCCCGACATCAAACTCAGGACCATGATCACATACATCAAACTCAGAACCATGATCACATACATCAAACTCAGAACCATGATCACCTACAACAAGCTCAGGACCATGATCACATATATCAAACTCAGGTCCATAATCACATACATCAAACTCAGAACCGTGATCACAAACATCAAACTCATAACCATGATCACCTACAACAAGCTCAGGACCATGATCACATATATCAAACTCAGGACCATGATCACCTACAACAAGCTCAGGACCATGATCACAGACATCAACCTCAGGACCACGATCGCAGACATCAAAATCAGGACCATGATCACCTACATCAAACTCTGGACCATGATCACCTACATCAAACTCAGGACCATGATCACCGATATCAAACTCAGGACCATGATCACGATGTCAAACTCAGGAGCATGATCTCCGACATCAACCTCTGCTCCATCATCACCTACATCAAACTCAGGACCATGATCACCGACATCAAACTCAGGACCATGATCACCTACATCAAACTCAGTACCGTGATCACTGACATCAAAGTCGGGACCACGATCATCTACATCAAGTTCAGGATCATGATCACCTACATCAAACTCAGGACCATGAGCACCAACATCAAACTGAGGACCATGATCACCAACATGAAGTTCAGGACCATGATCACCGATATCAAACTCAGGACTATGATCACAGACATCAAACTCAGGACCTTGATCACCTACATCAAGCTCATGACCATGGTCACCGACATCAAACTCAGAACCATGATCACCTACATCAAGCTCAGGACCACGATCACAGACATCAAGCTCAGGACCACGATCACAGACATCAAAATCAGGACCATGATCACCTACATCAAACTCAGGACCATGATCACCGATATCACGCTCAGATACATGATCACCGACATCAAACGTAGGACCATGATCATTTACATCAAACTCAGGGTCATGATCAACAACATCAAACTCAGAACCATGATCACCTACATCAAACTCAGGACCATGATCACCGACATCAGACTCAGGACCATGATCACCTACATCAAGCTCAGGACCATGATCACCTACATCAAACTCAGGACCATGATAACCTACATCAAGCTCAGGACCATGATCACCGACATCAAACTCAGGACCATCATCACCTACATCAAACTCAGGACGATGAGCACCTACATCAAACTAAGGAACATTACCGACATCAAACTCAGGACCATAATCACCGACATCAAACTCAGGACCATGATCACTTAAATCAAGCTCAGGACCACGATCACAGACATCAAACTCAGGACCATGATCACCAACATCAAACTCTGTACCGTGATGACTGACATCAAACTCGGGTCCACGATCACCTACATCAAGTTCAGGACCATGATCACCTACATCAAACTCAGGACCATGATCACCTACATCAAACTGAGGACGATGATCTCCGGCATCAAGCTCAGGACCATGATCACCGACATCAAACTCAGGACCATGATCACCGACACCAAATTCAGGACCATAATCACCGATATCAAACTCAGGACTATGATCACAGACATCAAACTCAGGACCATGATCACCTACATCAAGTTCAGGTCCATGATTACCGACATCCATCTCAGGACCATGATCACCGATATCCAACTCAGGACCATGATCACCTACATCAAGCTCAGTACCATGATCACCGATATCAAACTCAGGACCATGATCACCGACATCAAACTCAGGACCATGATCACCGATATCATACTCAGGACCATGATCACCTACATCAAACTCAGGACCATGATCTCCTGCATCAAGATCAGGACCATGATCACCGACATCAAACGTAGGACCATGATCAATTACATCAAACTCAGGACCATGAGCACCTACATCAAACTAAGGGACATCACCGACATCAAACTCAGGACCATGATCACCGACATGAAACTCAGGACCATAATCACCTACATCAAACTCAGAACCATGATCACTTAAATCAAGCTCAGGGCCACAATCACCAACAACAAACTCAGTACCATGATCACTGACATCAAACTCGGGACCACGATCACCTACATCAAGTTCAGGACCATGATCACCTACATCAAACTCAGGACCATGATCCCGAGATCAACCTCAGGACCATGATCACCTACATCAAACTAAGGACCATGATCACTGACATCAAACTAAGGACGATGATCACCGACATCAAACTCAGGACCATGATCACCGACATCAAACTCAGGACCATAATCACCTAAATCAAACTCAGGACCATGATCTCTTAAATCAAGCTCAGGACCACGATCGCAGACATCAAACTCAGGACCATGATCACCGACATCAAGCTCACGAACATGATCACCAACATCAAACTCAGTATCGTGATCACTGACATCAAACTCGAGAACACGATCACCTACATCAAGTTCAGGACCATGATCACCTGCATCAAACTGAGGACCATTATCTCCTGCATCAAGCTCAGGACCATGATCACCGACATCAAACTCAGGACCATGATCCCGACATCAACCTCAGGACCATGATCACCTACATCAAACTCAGGAGCATGATCACTGACATCAAACTCAGGACCATGATCACTGATATCAAACTCAGGAGCATGATCTCCGACACCAACCTCAGGACCATCATCACCTACATCAAACTCAGGACCATGATCACCGACATCAAACTCTGGACGATGATCACCTACATCAAACTCAGGAGCATGATCAACGACATCAAACTCATGACCATGATCACTGACATCAAACTCAGGACCATGACAACCGACATCAAACTCAGAACCATGATCACCTACATCAAACTCAGGACCATGATCACCTACATCAAGCTCAGTACCATGATCACTGACATCAAACTCGGGACCACGATCACCTACATCAAGCTCAGGACCATGATCACCGACATCAAACTCAGGACCATCATCACCTACATCAAACTCAGGACCATGAGCACCTACATCAAACTAAGGAACATTACCGACATCAAACTCAGGACCATAATCACCGACATCAAACTCAGGACCATGATCACTTAAATCAAGCTCAGGACCACGATCACAGACATCAAACTCAGGACCATGATCACCAACATCAAACTCTGTACCGTGATGACTGACATCAAACTCGGGTCCACGATCACCTACATCAAGTTCAGGACCATGATCACCTACATCAAACTCAGGACCATGATCACCTACATCAAACTGAGGACGATGATCTCCGGCATCAAGCTCAGGACCATGATCACCGACATCAAACTCAGGACCATGATCACCGACACCAAATTCAGGACCATAATCACCGATATCAAACTCAGGACTATGATCACAGACATCAAACTCAGGACCATGATCACCTACATCAAGTTCAGGTCCATGATTACCGACATCCATCTCAGGACCATGATCACCGATATCCAACTCAGGACCATGATCACCTACATCAAGCTCAGTACCATGATCACCGATATCAAACTCAGGACCATGATCACCGACATCAAACTCAGGACCATGATCACCGATATCATACTCAGGACCATGATCACCTACATCAAACTCAGGACCATGATCTCCTGCATCAAGATCAGGACCATGATCACCGACATCAAACGTAGGACCATGATCAATTACATCAAACTCAGGACCATGAGCACCTACATCAAACTAAGGGACATCACCGACATCAAACTCAGGACCATGATCACCGACATGAAACTCAGGACCATAATCACCTACATCAAACTCAGAACCATGATCACTTAAATCAAGCTCAGGGCCACAATCACCAACAACAAACTCAGTACCATGATCACTGACATCAAACTCGGGACCACGATCACCTACATCAAGTTCAGGACCATGATCACCTACATCAAACTCAGGACCATGATCCCGAGATCAACCTCAGGACCATGATCACCTACATCAAACTAAGGACCATGATCACTGACATCAAACTAAGGACGATGATCACCGACATCAAACTCAGGACCATGATCACCGACATCAAACTCAGGACCATAATCACCTAAATCAAACTCAGGACCATGATCTCTTAAATCAAGCTCAGGACCACGATCGCAGACATCAAACTCAGGACCATGATCACCGACATCAAGCTCACGAACATGATCACCAACATCAAACTCAGTATCGTGATCACTGACATCAAACTCGAGAACACGATCACCTACATCAAGTTCAGGACCATGATCACCTGCATCAAACTGAGGACCATTATCTCCTGCATCAAGCTCAGGACCATGATCACCGACATCAAACTCAGGACCATGATCCCGACATCAACCTCAGGACCATGATCACCTACATCAAACTCAGGAGCATGATCACTGACATCAAACTCAGGACCATGATCACTGATATCAAACTCAGGAGCATGATCTCCGACACCAACCTCAGGACCATCATCACCTACATCAAACTCAGGACCATGATCACCGACATCAAACTCTGGACGATGATCACCTACATCAAACTCAGGAGCATGATCAACGACATCAAACTCATGACCATGATCACTGACATCAAACTCAGGACCATGACAACCGACATCAAACTCAGAACCATGATCACCTACATCAAACTCAGGACCATGATCACCTACATCAAGCTCAGTACCATGATCACTGACATCAAACTCGGGACCACGATCACCTACATCAAGCTCAGGACCATGATCACCTACATCAAACTCAGGACCATGATCCCGAGATCAACCTCAGGACCATGATCACCTACATCAAACTAAGGACCATGATCACTGACATCAAACTAAGGACGATGATCACCGACATCAAACTCAGGACCATGATCACCAACATCAAACTCAGGACCATAATCACCTAAATCAAACTCAGGACCATGATCTCTTAAATCAAGCTCAGGACCACGATCGCAGACATCAAACTCAGGACCATGATCACCGACATCAAGCTCACGAACATGATCACCAACATCAAACTCAGTATCGTGATCACTGACATCAAACTCGAGACCACGATCACCTACATCAAGTTCAGGACCATGATCACCTGCATCAAACTGAGGACCATTATCTCCTGCATCAAGCTCAGGACCATGATCACCGACATCAAGCTCACGAACATGATCACCAACATCAAACTAAGGACCATGATCACTGACATCAAACTAAGGACGATGATCACCGACATCAAACTCAGGACCATGATCACCGACATCAAACTCAGGACCATAATCACCTAAATCAAACTCAGGACCATGATCTCTTAAATCAAGCTCAGGACCACGATCGCAGACATCAAACTCAGGACCATGATCACCAACATCAAACTCAGTATCGTGATCACTGACATCAAACTCGAGAACACGATCACCTACATCAAGTTCAGGACCATGATCACCTGCATCAAACTCAGGACCATAATCACATACATCAAACTCAGAACCGTGATCACATACATCAAACTCATAACCATGATCACCTACAACAAGCTCAGGACCATGATCACATATATCAAACTCAGGACCATGATCACCTACAACAAGCTCAGGACCACGATCACAGACATCAACCTCAGGACCACGATCGCAGACATCAAAATCAGGACAATGATCACCTACATCAAACTCTGGACCATGATCACCTACATCAAACTCAGGACCATGATCACCGATATCAAACTCAGGACCATGATCACGATGTCAAACTCAGGAGCATGATCTCCGACATCAACCTCTGCTCCATCATCACCTACATCAATCTCAGGACCATGATCACCGACATCAAACTCAGGACCATGATCACCTACATCAAACTCAGGAGCATAATCACCGACATCAAACTCACGACCATGATCACAGACATCAAGCTCAGGACCACGATCACAGACATCAAAATCAGGACCATGATCACCTACATCGAACTCTGGAACATGATCACCTACATCAAACTCAGGACCATGATCACTGACATCAAACACAGGACCATGATCACTTACAACAAGATCAGGACCACGATCGCAGACATCAACCTCAGGACCACGATCACAGACTTCAAACTCTGGACGATGATCAGCTACATCAAACTCAGGCCCATGAGCACCGACATCAAACTCAGGACCATGATCACTTAAATCAAGCTCAGGACCACGATCACAGACATCAAACTCAGTTCCATGATCACCGAGATCAAGCTCACGAACATGATCACCAACATCAAACTCAGTACCGTGATCACTGACATCAAAGTCGGGACCACGATCATCTACATCAAGTTCAGGATCATGATCACCTACATCAAACTCAGGACCATGAGCACCAACATCAAACTGAGGACCATGATCACCAACATGAAGTTCAGGACCATGATCACCGATATCAAACTCAGGACTATGATCACAGACATCAAACTCAGGACCTTGATCACCTACATCAAGCTCATGACCATGGTCACCGACATCAAACTCAGAACCATGATCACCTACATCAAGCTCAGGACCACGATCACAGACATCAAGCTCAGGACCACGATCACAGACATCAAAATCAGGACCATGATCACCTACATCAAACTCAGGACCATGATCACCGATATCACGCTCAGATACATGATCACCGACATCAAACGTAGGACCATGATCATTTACATCAAACTCAGGGTCATGATCACCAACATCAAACTCAGAACCATGATCACCTACATCAAACTCAGGACCATGATCACCGACATCAGACTCAGGACCATGATCACCTACATCAAGCTCAGGACCATGATCACCTACATCAAACTCAGGACCATGATAACCTACATCAAGCTCAGGACCATGATCACCGACATCAAACTCAGGACCATCATCACCTACATCAAACTCAGGACCATGAGCACCTACATCAAACTAAGGAACATTACCGACATCAAACTCAGGACCATGATCACCGACATCAAACTCAGGACCATGATCACTTAAATCAAGCTCAGGACCACGATCACAGACATCAAACTCAGGACCATGATCACCGACATCAAGCTCACGAACATGATCACCAACATCAACCTCAGGACCATGATCACCGACATCAAACTCAGGACCATGATCCCGACATCAACCTCAGGACCATGGTCACCTACATCAAACTCAGGAGCATGATCACTGACATCAAACTCAGGACCATGATCACTGATATCAAACTCAGGAGCATGATCTCCGACACCAACCTCAGGACCATCATCACCTACATCAAACTCAGGACCATGATCACCGACATCAAACTCTGGACGATGATCACCTAGATCAAACTCAGGAGCATGATCAACGACATCAAACTCAGGACCATGATCACTGACATCAAACTCGGGACCACGATCACCTACATCAAGTTCAGGACCATGATCACCTACATCAAACTCAGGACCATGATCCCGAGATCAACCTCAGGACCATGATCACCTACATCAAACTAAGGACCATGATCACTGACATCAAACTAAGGACGATGATCACCGACATCAAACTCAGGACCATGATCACCGACATCAAACTCAGGACCATAATCAACTAAATCAAACTCAGGACCATGATCACCTACATCAAGCTCACGAACATGATCACCAACATCAAACTCAGTATCGTGATCACTGACATCAAACTCGAGACCACGATCACCTACATCAAGTTCAGGACCATGATCACCTGCATCAAACTGAGGACCATTATCTCCTGCATCAAGCTCAGGACCATGATCACCGACATCAAGCTCACGAACATGATCACCAACATCAAACTAAGGACCATGATCACTGACATCAAACTAAGGACAATGATCACCGACATCAAACTCAGGACCATGATCACCGACATCAAACTCAGGACCATAATCACCTAAATCAAACTCAGGACCATGATCTCTTAAATCAAGCTCAGGACCACGATCGCAGACATCAAACTCAGGACCATGATCACCAACATCAAACTCAGTATCGTGATCACTGACATCAAACTCGAGAACACGATCACCTACATCAAGTTCAGGACCATGATCACCTGCATCAAACTCAGGACCATAATCACATACATCAAACTCAGAACCGTGATCACATACATCAAACTCATAACCATGATCACCTACAACAAGCTCAGGACCATGATCACATATATCAAACTCAGGACCATGATCACCTACAACAAGCTCAGGACCACGATCACAGACATCAACCTCAGGACCACGATCGCAGACATCAAAATCAGGACCATGATCATCTACATCAAACTCTGGACCATGATCACCTACATCAAACTCAGGACCATGATCACCGACATCAAACTCAGGACCATGATCACCGACATCAAACTGAGGACCATGATCACCTACATCAAACTCAGGACCATGATCCCGACATCAAACTCAGGACCATGATCACATACATCAAACTCAGAACCATGATCACATACATCAAACTCAGAACCATGATCACCTACAACAAGCTCAGGACCATGATCACATATATCAAACTCAGGACCATAATCACATACATCAAACTCAGAACCATGATCACATACATCAAACTCATAACCATGATCACCTACAACAAGCTCAGGACCATGATCACATATATCAAACTCAGGACTATGATCACCCTCAACAAGCTCAGGACCACGATCACAGACATCAACCTCAGGACCACGATCACAGACATCAAAATCAGGACCATGATCATCTACATCAAACTCTGGACCATGATCACCTACATCAAACTCAGGACCATGATCACCGATATCAAACTCAGGACCATGATCACGATGTCAAACTCAGGAGCATGATCTCCGACATCAGCCTCAGGTCCATCATCACCTACATCAAACTCAGGAGCATAATCACCGACATCAAACTCAGGACCATGATCACTGACATCAACCTGAGGACCATGATCACCTACATCAAACTCAGGACCATGATCACCTACAACAAGCTCAGGACCACGATCACAGACATCAACCTCAGGACCACGATCACAGACATCAAAATCAGGACTATGATCACCTACATCAAACTCTGGAACATGATCACCTACATCAAACTCAGGACCATGATCACTGACATCAAACTCAGGACCATGATCACCTAAAACAAGCTCAGGACCATGATCACAGACATCAACCTCAGGACCACGATCACCGACTTCAAACTCTGTACGATGATCAGCTACATCAAACTCAGGAGCATGATCAACGACATCAAACTCAGGACCATGATCACCGACATCAAACTCAGGACCATGATCTCCTACATCAAACTCAGGAGCATAATCACCGACATCAAACTCAGGACCATGATCAGCGACATCAAACTCAGTACCATGATCACATACATCAAGCTCAGGACCATGATCACCGACATCAACCTGAGGACCATGATCACCTACATCAAACTCAGGACCATGATCACCGACATCAAACTCAGGAGCATGATCACCGACATCAAACTCAGGACCATGATCACTGATATCAAACTGAGGACCATGATCACCAACATCAAGCTCAGGACCACGATCACAGACATCAAGCTCAGGACCACGATCACAGACATCAAAATCAGGGCCATGATCAATTACATCAAACTCAGGCCCATGAGCACCGACATCAAACTCAGGACCATGATCACCAACATCAAACTCAGGACCATGATCACTTAAATCAAGCTCAGGACCACGATCACAGACATCAAACTCAGTTACATGATCACCGAGATCAAGCTCACGAACATGATCACCAACATCAAACTCAGTACCGTGATCACTGACATCAAAGTCGGGACCACGATCATCTACATCAAGTTCAGGACCATGATCACCTACATCAAACTCAGGACCATGAGCACCAACATCAAACTAAGGACCATGATCACCAACATGAAGTTCAGGACCATGATCACCGATATCAAACTCAGGACTATGATCACAGACATCAAACTCAGGACCTTGATCACCTACATCAAGCTCATGACCATGGTCACCGATATCAAACTCAGAACCATGATCACCTACATCAAGCTCAGGACCACGATCACAGACATCAAGCTCAGGACCACGATCACAGACATCAAAATCAGGACCATGATCACCTACATCAAACTCAGGACCATGATCACCGATATCACGCTCAGATACATGATCACCGACATCAAACGTAGGACCATGATCATTTACATCAAACTCAGGGTCATGATCACCAACATCAAACTCAGAACCATGATCACCTACATCAAACTCAGGACCATGATCACCGACATCAGACTCAGGACCATGATCACCTACATCAAGCTCAGGACCATGATCACCTACATCAAACTCAGGACCATGATAACCTTTATCAAGCTCAGGACCATGATCACCGACATCAACCTCAGGACCATCATCACCTACATCAAACTCAGGACCATGAGCACCTACATCAAACTAAGGAACATTACCGACATCAAACTCAGGACCATGATCACCGACATCAAACTCAGGACCATGATCACTTAAATCAAGCTCAGGACCACGATCACAGACATCAAACTCAGGACCATGATCACCGACATCAAGCTCACGAACATGATCACCAACATCAAACTCAGTACCGTGATGACTGACATCAAACTCGGGTCCAAGATCACCTACATCAAGTTCAGGACCATGATCACCTACATCAAACTCAGGACCATGATCACCTACATCAAACTGAGGACGATGATCTCCTGCATCAAGCTCAGGACCATGATCACCGACATCAAACTCAGGACCATGATCACCGACATCAAATTCAGGACCATAATCACCGATATCAAACTCAGGACTATGATCACAGACATCAAACTCAGGACCATGATCACCTACATCAAGTTCAGGTCCATGATTTCCGACATCCATCTCAGGACCATGATCACCGATATCCAACTCAGGACCATGATCACCTACATCAAGCTCAGTACCATGATCACCGATATCAAACTCAGGACCATGATCACCGACATCAAACTCAGGACCATGATCACCGATATCATACTCAGGACCATGATCACCTACATCAAACTCAGGACCATGATCTCCTGCATCAAGATCAGGACCATGATCACCGACATCAAACGTAGGACCATGATCAATTACATCAAACTCAGGACCATGAGCACCTACATCAAACTAAGGGACATCACCGACATCAAACTCAGGACCATGATCACCGACATCAAACTCAGGACCATAATCACCTATATCAAACTCAGAACCATGATCACTTAAATCAAGCTCAGGGCCACAATCACCAACAACAAACTCAGTACCATGATCACTGACATCAAACTCGGGACCACGATCACCTACATCAAGTTCAGGACCATGATCACCTACATCAAACTCAGGACCATGATCCC
>NW_026780615.1:0-30184 GCF_030144855.1 Hypanus sabinus | reverse complement strand
CGTTTCTCCATTCTCACTCTGCCCTCTCTTCCCCTGCATTTCTCCCTCCACTCCCTCCCCATCTCTCCTCTCTCACTCTCCCCTCTCTTCCCCTGCATTTCTCCCTCCACTCCCTCCCCATCTCTCCTCTCTCACTCTCCCCTCACTTCCCCTGCAATTCTCCCTCCACTCCCACCCATCTCTCCGCTCTGACTCTCCCCTCTCTTCCCCTGCATTTCTCCCTCCACTCCCTCCCCATCTCTCCTCTCTCACTCTCCCCTCTTCCCCTGCATTTCTCCCTCCTCTCCATCCCCATCTCTCCTCTCTCACTCTCCCCTCTCTTCCCCTGCATTTCTCCCTCCACTCCCTCCCCATCTCTCTCTCACTCTCCCCTCTCTTCCCCTGCATTTCTCTCTCCACTCAGTCCCCATCTCTCTGCTCTCACTCTCCCCTCTCTCCCCCTGCATTTCTCCCTCCAGTCCATCCCCATCTCTCCTCTCTCACTCTCCCCTCTCTTCCCCTGCATTTCTCCCTCCACTCCATCCCCGTCTCTCCTCTCTCACTCTCCCCTCTCTTCCCCTGCATTTCTCCCTCCACTCCCTCCCCATCTATCCTCTCTCACTCTCCGCACTCTTCCCCTGCATTTCTCACTCCACTCCCTCCCCATCTCTCCTCTCTCACTCTCCCCTCTCTTCCCCTGCATTTCTCCCTCCACTCCCTCCCCATCTCTCCTCTCTCACTCTCCCCTCTCTTTCCATGCATTTCTCCCTCCACTCCCTCCCCATCTCTCTCTCACTCTCCCCTCTCTTCCCCTGCATTTCTCCCTCCACTCAGTCCCCATCTCTCCTCTCTCACTCTGCCCTCTCTTCCCTGCATTTCTCCCTCCACTCCATCCCCATCTCTCCTCTCTCAGTCTCCCGTCTCTTCCCCTGCATTTCTCCCTCCACTCCCTCCCCATCTCTCCTCTCTCACTCTCCGCTCTCTTCCCCTGCATTTCTCCCTCCACTCAGTCCCCATCTCTCCTCTCTCACTCTCCCCTCTCTTCCCCTGCATTTCTCTCTCCACTCCCTCCCCATCTCTCCTCTCTCACTCTCCCCTCTCTTCCCCTGCATTTCTCCCTCCACTCCCTCCCCATCTCTCTGCTCTCACTCTCCCCTCTCTGCCCCTGCATTTCTCCCTCCGCTCCCTCCCCATCTCTCCTCTCTCACTCTCCCCTCTCTTCCCCTGCATTTCTCCCTCCGCTCCCTTCCCATCTCTCCTCTCTCACTCTCCCCTCTCTTCCCCTGCATTTCTCCCTCCCCATCTCTCCTCTCTCACTCTCTGCTCTCTTCCCCTGCATTTCTCCCTCCACTCCCTCCCCCTCTCCTCTCTCACTCTCCCCTCTCTTCCCCTGCATTTCTCCCTCCTCTCCCTCCCTATCTCTCCTCTCTCACACTCCCCTCTTCCCCTGCATTTCTCCCTCCACTCCCTCCCCATCTCTCCTCTCTCACTCTCCCCTCTCTTCCCCTGCATTTCTCCCTCCACTCCCTCCCCATTTCTTCGCTCTCACTCTCCCCTCTCTCCCCCTGCATTTCTCCCTCCCCATCTGTCCTCTCTCACTCTCCGCTCTCTTCCCCTGCATTTCTCCCTCCACTCCCTCCCCATCTCTCCTCTCTCACTCTCCCCTCTCTTCCCCTGCATTTCTCCCTCCACTCCATCCCCATCTCTCCTCTCTCTCTCTCCGCTCTCTTCCCCTGCATTTCTCCTCCACTCCCTCCCCATCTCTCCTCACTCACTCTCCCCTCTCTTCCCCTGCATTTCTCTCCCTCCCCATCTCTCCTCTCTCACTCTCCCCTCTCTTCCCCTGCATTTCTCCCTCCACTCCCTCCCCATCTCTCCTGTCTCACTCCCCTCTCTTCCCCTGCATTTCTCTCCCTCCCCATCTCTCCTGTCTCACTCTCCCCTCTCTTCCCCTGCATTTCTCCCTCCACTCCCTCCCCATCTCTCCTCTCTCACTCTCCCCTCTCTTCCCCTGCATTTCTCCCTCCCCATCTCTCCTCTCTCACTCTCCGCTCTCTTCCCCTGCATTTCTCCCTCCACTCCCTCCCCATCTCTCCTCTCTCACTCCCCTCTCTTCCCCTGCATTTCTGCCTCCTCTCCCTCCCCATCTCTCCTCTCTCACTCTCCCCCTGCATTTCTCCCTCCACTCCCTCCCCATCTCTCCTCTCTCACTCTCCCCTCTCTTCCCCTGCATTTCTCCCTCCCCATCTCTCCTCTCTGACTCTCCGCTCTCTTCCCCTGTATTTCTCCCTCCACTCCCACCCCAACTCTCCTCTCTCACTCTCCCCTCTCTTCCCCTGCATTTCTCCCTCCTCTCCCTCCCCATTTCTCCTCTCTCACTCTCCCCTCTTCCCCTGCATTTCTCCCTCCACTCCCTCCCCATCTCTCCTCTCACTCTCCCCGCTCATCCCTGCATTTCTCCCTCCACTCCCTCCCCATTTCTCCGCTCTCACTCTCCCCTCTCTCCCCCTGCATTTCTCCCTCCATTCCCACCCCGTCTCTCCTCGCTCACTCTCCCCTCTCTTCCCTGCATTTCTCCCTCCACTCCCTCCCCGTCTCTCCGCTCTCACTCTCCCCTCTCTTCCCCTGCATTTCTCCCTCCACTCCCTCCCCGTCTCTCCGGTCTCACTCTCCCCTCTCTTCCCCTGCATTTCTCCCTCCACTCCCTCCCCGTCTCTCCTCTCTCACTCTCCCCTCTCTTCCCCTGCATTTCTCCCTCCACTCCCTCCCCATCTCTCCGCTCTGACTCTCCCCTCTCTTCCCCTGCATTTCTCCCTCCACTCCCTCCCCATCTCTCCTCTCTCACTCTCCCCGCTCATCCCCTGCATTTCTCCCTCCACTCCCTCCCCATTTCTCCGCTCTCACTCTCCCCTCTCTCCCCCTGCATTTCTCCCTCCATTCCCACCCCGTCTCTCCTCGCTCACTCTCCCCTCTCTTCCCCTGCATTTCTCCCTCCACTCCCTCCCCGTCTCTCCGCTCTCACTCTCCCCTCTCTTCCCCTGCATTTCTCCCTCCACTCCCTCCCCGTCTCTCCGGTCTCACTCTCCCCTCTCTTCCCCTGCATTTCTCCCTCCACTCCCTCCCCGTCTCTCCGGTCTCACTCTCCCCTCTCTTCCCCTGCATTTCTCCCTCCACTCCCTCCCCGTTTCTCCGTTCTCACTCTGCCCTCTCTTCCCCTGCATTTCTCCCTCCACTCCCTCCCCATCTCTCCTCTCTCACTCTCCCCTCTTCCCCTGCATTTCTCCCTCCACTCCATCCCCATCTCTCCTCTCTCACTCTCCCCTCTCTTCCCCTGCATTTCTCCCTCCACTCCCTCCCCATCTCTCTCTCACTCTCCCTCTCTTCCCCTGCATTTCTCTCTCCACTCAGTCCCCAACTCTCCTCTCTCACTCTCCCCTCTCTTCCCCTGCATTTCTCCCTCCACTCCATCCCCATCTCTCCTCTCTCACTCTCCCCTCTCTTCCCCTGCATTTCTCCTCCACTCCCTCCCCATCTCTCCTCTCTCACTCTCCGCTCTCTTCCCCTGCATTTCTCCCTCCACTCAGTCCCCATCTCTCCTCTCTCACTCTCCCCTCTCTTCCCCTGCATTTCTCCCTCCACTCCCTCCCCATCTCTACTCTCTCACTCTCCCCTCTCTTCACCTGCATTTCTCCCTCCACTCCCTCCCCATCTCTCTGCTCTCACTCTCCCCTCTCTGCCCCTGCATTTCTCCCTCCGCTCCCTCCCCATTTCTCCGCTCTCACTCTCCCCTCTCTCCCCCTGCATTTCTCCCTCCCCATCTCTCCTCTCTGACTCTCCGCTCTCTTCCCCTGTATTTCTCCCTCCACTCCCTCCCCAACTCTCCTCTCTCACTCTCCCCTCTCTTCCCCTGCATTTCTCCCTCCTCTCCCTCCCCATCTCTCCTCTCTCACTCTCCCCTCTTCCCCTGCATTTCTCCCTCCACTCCCTCCCCATCTCACTCTCCGCGCTCATCCCCTGCATTTCTCCCTCCACTCCCTCCCCATTTCTCCGCTCTCACTCTCCCCTCTCTCCCCTGCATTTCTCCCTCCACTCCCACCCCGTCTCTCCTCTCTCACTCTCCCCTCTCTTCCCCTGCATTTCTCCCTCCACTCCCTCCCCGTCTCTCCGCTCTCACTCTCCCCTCTCTTCCCTGCATTTCTCCCTCCAGTCCCTCCCCGTCTCTCCGGTCTCACTCTCCCCTCCCTTCCCCTGCATTTCTCCCTCCACTCCCTCCCCGTCTCTCCTCTCTCACTTTCCCCTCTCTTCCCCTGCATTTCTCCCTCCACTCCCTCCCCGTTTCTCCATTCTCACTCTGCCCTCTCTTCCCCTGCATTTCTCCCTCCACTCCCTCCCCATCTCTCCTCTCTCACTCTCCCCTCTCTTCCCCTGCATTTCTCCCTCCACTCCCTCCCCATCTCTCCTCTCTCACTCTCCCCTCACTTCCCCTGCATTTCTCCCTCCACTCCCACCCATCTCTCCGCTCTGACTCTCCCCTCTCTTCCCCTGCATTTCTCCCTCCACTCCCTCCCCATCTCTCCTCTCTCACTCTCCCCTCTTCCCCTGCATTTCTCCCTCCACTCCATCCCCATCTCTCCTCTCTCACTTTCCCCTCTCTTCCCCTGCATTTCTCCCTCCACTCCCTCCCCATCTCTCTCTCACTCTCCCCTCTCTTCCCCTGCATTTCTCCCTCCACTCCCTCCCCATCTCTACTCTCTCACTCTCCCCTCTCTTCACCTGCATTTCTCCCTCCACTCCCTCCCCATCTCTCTGCTCTCACTCTCCCCTCTCTGCCCCTGCATTTCTCCTCCGCTCCCTCCCCATTTCTCCGCTCTCACTCTCCCCTCTCTCCCCCTGCATTTCTCCCTCCCCATCTCTCCTCTCTGACTCTCCGCTCTCTTCCCCTGTATTTCTCCCTCCACTCCCTCCCCAACTCTCCTCTCTCACTCTCCCCTCTCTTCCCCTGCATTTCTCCCTCCTCTCCCTCCCCATCTCTCCTCTCTCACTCTCCCCTCTTCCCCTGCATTTCTCCCTCCACTCCCTCCCCATCTCACTCTCCCCGCTCATCCCCTGCATTTCTCCCTCCACTCCCTCCCCATTTCTCCGCTCTCACTCTCCCCTCTCTCCCCCTGCATTTCTCCCTCCACTCCCACCCCGTCTCTACTCTCTCACTCTCCCCTCCCTTCCCCTACATTTCTCCCTCCACTCCCTCCCCGTCTCTCCTCTCTCACTTTCCCCTCTCTTCCCCTGCATTTCTCCCTCCACTCCCTCCCCGTTTCTCCATTCTCACTCTGCCCTCTCTTCCCCTGCATTTCTCCCTCCACTCCCTCCCCATCTCTCCTCTCTCACTCTCCCCTCTCTTCCCCTGCATTTCTCCCTCCACTCCCTCCCCATCTCTCCTCTCTCACTCTCCCCTCACTTCCCCTGCATTTCTCCCTCCACTCCCACCCATCTCTCCGCTCTGACTCTCCCCTCTCTTCCCCTGCATTTCTCCCTCCACTCCCTCCCCATCTCTCCTCTCTCACTCTCCCCTCTTCCCCTGCATTTCTCCCTCCACTCCATCCCCATCTCTCCTCTCTCACTCTCCCCTCTCTTCCCCTGCATTTCTCCCTCCACTCCCTCCCCATCTCTCTCTCACTCTCCCCTCTCTTCCCCTGCATTTCTCTCTCCACTCAGTCCCCATCTCTCCTCTCTCACTCTCCCCTCTCTTCCCCTGCATTTCTCCCTCCACTCCATCCCCGTCTCTCCTCTCTCACTCTCCCCTCTCTTCCCCTGCATTTCTCCCTCCACTCCCTCCCCATCTATCCTCTCTCACTCTCCGCTCTCTTCCCCTGCATTTCTCCCTCCACTCCCTCCCCATCTCTCCTCTCTCACTCTCCCCTCTCTTCCCCTGCATTTCTCCTCCACTCCCTCCCCATCTCTCCTCTCTCACTCTCCCCTCTCTTTCCATGCATTTCTCCCTCCACTCCCTCCCCATCTCTCTCTCACTCTCCCCTCTCTTCCCCTGCATTTCTCCCTCCACTCAGTCCCCATCTCTCCTCTCTCACTCTGCCCTCTCTTCCCTGCATTTCTCCCTCCACTCCATCCCCATCTCTCCTCTCTCAGTCTCCCGTCTCTTCCCCTGCATTTCTCCCTCCACTCCCTCCCCATCTCTCCTCTCTCACTCTCCGCTCTCTTCCCCTGCATTTCTCCCTCCACTCAGTCCCCATCTCTCCTCTCTCACTCTCCCCTCTCTTCCCCTGCATTTCTCTCTCTACACCCTCCCCATCTCTCCTCTCTCACTCTCCCCTCTCTTCCCCTGCATTTCTCCCTCCACTCCCTCCCCATCTCTCTGCTCTCACTCTCCCCTCTCTGCCCCTGCATTTCTCCCTCCGCTCCCTCCCCATTTCTCCGCTCTCACTCTCCCCTCTCTCCCCCTGCATTTCTCCCTCCCCATCTCTCCTCTCTCACTCTCTGCTCTCTTCCCCTGCATTTCTCCCTCCACTCCCTCCCCCTCTCCTCTCTCACTCTCCCCTCTCTTCCCCTGCATTTCTCCCTCCTCTCCCTCCCTATCTCTCCTCTCTCACACTCCCCTCTTCCCCTGCATTTTTCCCTCCACTCCCTCCCCATCTCTCCTCTCTCACTCTCCCCTCTCTTCCCCTGCATTTCTCCCTCCACTCCATCCCCATCTCTCCTCTCTCTCTCTCCGCTCTCTTCCCCTGCATTTCTCTCCCTCCCCATCTCTCCTCTCTCACTCTCCCCTCTCTTCCCCTGCATTTCTCCCTCCACTCCCTCCCCATCTCTCCTCTCTCACTCCCCTCTCTTCCCCTGCATTTCTCTCCCTCCCCATCTCTCCTGTCTCACTCTCCCCTCTCTTCCCCTGCATTTCTCCCTCCACTCCCTCCCCATCTCTCCTCTCTCACTCTCCCCTCTCTTCCCCTGCATTTCTCCCTCCCCATCTCTCCTCTCTCACTCTCCGCTCTCTTCCCCTGCATTTCTCCCTCCACTCCCTCCCCATCTCTCCTCTCTCACTCTCCCCTCTCTTCCCCTGCATTTCTCCCTCCACTCCATCCCCATCTCTCCTCTCTCTCTCTCCGCTCTCTTCCCCTGCATTTCTCCCTCCACTCCCTCCCCATCTCTCCTCACTCACTCTCCCCTCTCTTCCCCTGCATTTCTCTCCCTCCCCATCTCTCCTCTCTCACTCTCCCCTCTCTTCCCCTGCATTTCTCCCTCCCCATCTCTCCTCTCTCACTCTCCGCTCTCTTCCCCTGCATTTCTCCCTCCACTCCCTCCCCATCTCTCCTCTCTCACTCTCCCCTCTCTTCCCCTGCATTTCTCCCTCCACTCCATCCCCATCTCTCCTCTCTCTCTCTCCGCTCTCTTCCCCTGCATTTCTCCCTCCACTCCCTCCCCATCTCTCCTCACTCACTCTCCCCTCTCTTCCCCTGCATTTCTCTCCCTCCCCATCTCTCCTCTCTCACTCTCCCCTCTCTTCCCCTGCATTTCTCCCTCCACTCCCTCCCCATCTCTCCTCTCTCACTCCCCTCTCTTCCCCTGCATTTCTCTCCCTCCCCATCTCTCCTGTCTCACTCTCCCCTCTCTTCCCCTGCATTTCTCCCTCCACTCCCTCCCCATCTCTCCTCTCTCACTCTCCCCTCTCTTCCCCTGCATTTCTCCCTCCCCATCTCTCCTCTCTCACTCTCCGCTCTCTTCCCCTGCATTTCTCCCTCCACTCCCTCCCCATCTCTCCTCTCTCACTCCCCTCTCTTCCCTGCATTTCTGCCTCCTCTCCCTCCCCATCTCTCCTCTCTCACTCTCCCCCTGCATTTCTCCCTCCACTCCCTCCCCATCTCTCCTCTCTCACTCTCCCCTCTCTTCCCCTGCATTTCTCCCTCCCCATCTCTCCTCTCTGACTCTCCGCTCTCTTCCCCTGTATTTCTCCCTCCACTCCCTCCCCAACTCTCCTCTCTCACTCTCCCCTCTCTTCCCCTGCATTTCTCCCTCCTCTCCCTCCCCATTTCTCCTCTCTCACTCTCCCCTCTTCCCCTGCATTTCTCCCTCCACTCCCTCCCCATCTCTCCTCTCACTCTCCCCGCTCATCCCCTGCATTTCTCCCTCCACTCCCTCCCCATTTCTCCGCTCTCACTCTCCCCTCTCTCCCCCTGCATTTCTCCCTCCACTCCCACCCCGTGTCTCCTCGCTCACTCTCCCCTCTCTTCCCTGCATTTCTCCCTCCACTCCCTCCCCGTCTCTCCGCTCTCTCTCTCCCCTCTCTTCCCCTGCATTTCTCCCTCCACTCCCTCCCCGTCTCTCCGGTCTCACTCTCCCCTCTCTTCCCCTGCATTTCTCCTCCACTCCCTCCCCGTCTCTCCTCTCTCACTTTCCCCTCTCTTCCCCTGCATTTCTCCCTCCACTCCCTCCCCGTTTCTCCGTTCTCACTCTGCCCTCTCTTCCCCTGCATTTCTCCCTCCACTCCCTCCCCATCTCTCCTCTCTCACTCTCCCCTCTCTTCCCCTGCATTTCTCCCTCCACTCCCTCCCCACGTCTCCTCTCTCACTCTCCCCTCACTTCCCCTGCATTTCTCCCTCCACTCCCACCCATCTCTCCGCTCTGACTCTCCCCTCTCTTCCCCTGCATTTCTCCCTCCACTCCATCCCCATCTCTCCTCTCTCTCTCTCCGCTCTCTTCCCCTGCATTTCTCCCTCCACTCCCTCCCCATCTCTCCTCACTCACTCTCCCCTCTCTTCCCCTGCATTTCTCTCCCTCCCCATCTCTCCTCTCTCACTCTCCCCTCTCTTCCCCTGCATTTCTCCCTCCACTCCCTCCCCATCTCTCCTCTCTCACTCCCCTCTCTTCCCCTGCATTTCTCTCCCTCCCCATCTCTCCTGTCTCACTCTCCCCTCTCTTCCCCTGCATTTCTCCCTCCACTCCCTCCCCATCTCTCCTCTCTCACTCTCCCCTCTCTTCCCCTGCATTTCTCCCTCCCCATCTCTCCTCTCTCACTCTCCGCTCTCTTCCCCTGCATTTCTCCCTCCACTCCCTCCCCATCTCTCCTCTCTCACTCCCCTCTCTTCCCCTGCATTTCTGCCTCCTCTCCCTCCCCATCTCTCCTCTCTCACTCTCCCCCTGCATTTCTCCCTCCACTCCCTCCCCATCTCTCCTCTCTCACTCTCCCCTCTCTTCCCCTGCATTTCTCCCTCCTCATCTCTCCTCTCTGACTCTCCGCTCTCTTCCCCTGTATTTCTCCCTCCACTCCCTCCCCAACTCTCCTCTCTCACTCTCCCCTCTCTTCCCCTGCATTTCTCCCTCCTCTCCCTCCCCATTTCTCCTCTCTCACTCTCCCCTCTTCCCCTGCATTTCTCCCTCCACTCCCTCCCCATCTCTCCTCTCACTCTCCCCGCTCATCCCCTGCATTTCTCCCTCCACTCCCTCCCCATTTCTCCGCTCTCACTCTCCCCTCTCTCCCCCTGCATTTCTCCCTCCACTCCCACCCCGTCTCTCCTCGCTCACTCTCCCCTCTCTTCCCCTGCATTTCTCCCTCCACTCCCTCCCCGTCTCTCCGCTCTCACTCTCCCCTCTCTTCCCCTGCATTTCTCCCTCCACTCCCTCCCCGTCTCTCCGGTCTCACTCTCCCCTCTCTTCCCCTGCATTTCTCCCTCCACTCCCTCCCCGTCTCTCCTCTCTCACTTTCCCCTCTCTTCCCCTGCATTTCTCCCTCCACTCCCTCCCCGTTTCTCCGTTCTCACTCTGCCCTCTCTTCCCCTGCATTTCTCCCTCCACTCCCTCCCCATCTCTCCTCTCTCACTCTCCCCTCTCTTCCCCTGCATTTCTCCCTCCACTCCCTCCCCACCTCTCCTCTCTCACTCTCCCCTCACTTCCCCTGCATTTCTCCCTCCACTCCCACCCATCTCTCCGCTCTGACTCTCCCCTCTCTTCCCCTGCATTTCTCACTCCACTCCCTCCCCATCTCTCCTCTCTCACTCTCCCCTCTTCCCCTGCATTTCTCCCTCCACTCCATCCCCATCTCTCCTCTCTCACTCTCCCCTCTCTTTCCCTGCATTTCTCCCTCCACTCCCTCCCCATCTCTCTCTCACTCTCCCCTCTCTTCCCCTGCATTTCTCTCTCCTCTCAGTCCCCAACTCTCCTCTCTCACTCTCCCCTCTCTTCCCCTGCATTTCTCCCTCCACTCCATCCCCATCTCTCCTCTCTCACTCTCCCCTCTCTTCCCCTGCATTTCTCCCTCCACTCCCTCCCCATCTCTCCTCTCTCACTCTCCGCTCTCTTCCCCTGCATTTCTCCCTCCACTCAGTCCCCATCTCTCCTCTCTCACACTCCCCTCTCTTCCCCTGCATTTCTCCCTCCACTCCCTCCCCATCTCTACTCTCTCACTCTCCCCTCTCTTCACCTGCATTTCTCCCTCCACTCCCTCCCCATCTCTCTGCTCTCACTCTCCCCTCTCTGCCCCTGCATTTCTCCCTCCGCTCCCTCCCCATTTCTCCGCTCTCACTCTCCCCTCTCTCCCCCTGCATTTCTCCCTCCCCATCTCTCCTCTCTGACTCTCCGCTCTCTTCCCCTGTATTTCTCCCTCCACTCCCTCCCCAACTCTCCTCTCTCACTCTCCCCTCTCTTCCCCTGCATTTCTCCCTCCTCTCCCTCCCCATCTCTCCTCTCTCACTCTCCCCTCTTCCCCTGCATTTCTCCCTCCACTCCCTCCCCATCTCACTCTCCGCGCTCATCCCCTGCATTTCTCCCTCCACTCCCTCCCCATTTCTCCGCTCTCACTCTCCCCTCTCTCCCCCTGCATTTCTCCCTCCACTCCCACCCCGTCTCTCCTCTCTCACTCTCCCCTCTCTTCCCCTGCATTTCTCCCTCCACTCCCTCCCCGTCTCTCCGCTCTCACTCTCCCCTCTCTTCCCCTGCATTTCTCCCTCCAGTCCCTCCCCGTCTCTCCGGTCTCACTCTCCCCTCCCTTCCCCTGCATTTCTCCCTCCACTCCCTCCTCGTCTCTCCTCTCTCACTTTCCCCTCTCTTCCCCTGCATTTCTCCCTCCACTCCCTCCCCGTTTCTCCATTCTCACTCTGCCCTCTCTTCCCCTGCATTTCTCCCTCCACTCCCTCCCCATCTCTCCTCTCTCACTCTCCCCTCTCTTCCCCTGCATTTCTCCCTCCACTCACTCCCCATCTCTCCTCTCTCACTCTCCCCTCTCTTCCCCTGCATTTCTCCCTCCACTCCCACCCATCTCTCCGCTCTGACTCTCCCCTCTCTTCCCCTGCATTTCTCCCTCCACTCCCTCCCCATCTCTCCTCTCTCACTCTCCCCTCTTCCCCTGCATTTCTCCCTCCACTCCATCCCCATCTCTCCTCTCTCACTTTCCCCTCTCTTCCCCTGCATTTCTCCCTCCACTCCCTCCCCATCTCTCTCTCACTCTCCCCTCTCTTCCCCTGCATTTCTCTCTCCACTCAGTCCCCATCTCTCCTCTCTCACTCTCCCCTCTCTTCCCCTGCATTTCACCCTCCACTCCCTCCCTATTTCTCCTCTCTCACGCTCGCCTCACTTCCCTTGCATTTCTCCCTCCACTCCCTCCTCATCTCTTCTCTCTCACTCTCCCCTCTCTTCCCCTGCATTTCTCCCTCCACTCCATACCCATCTCTCCTCTCTCACTCTCCCCTCTCTTTCCCTGCATTTCTCCCTCCACTCCATCCCCGTCTCTCCTCTCTCACTCTCCCCTCTCTTCCCCTGCATTTCTCCCTCCACTCCCTCCCCATCTCTCCTCTCTCACTCTCCACTCTCTTCCCCTGCATTTCTCCCTCCACTCCCTCCCCATCTCTCCTCTCTGACTCTCCGCTCTCTTCCCCTGTATTTCTCCCTCCACTCCCTCCCCAACTCTCCTCTCTCACTCTCCCCTCTCTTCCCCTGCATTTCTCCCTCCTCACCCTCCCCATTTCTCCTCTCTCACTCTCCCCTCTTCCCCTGCATTTCTCCCTCCACTCCCTCCCCATCTCTCCTCTCACTCTCCCCCGCTCATCCCCTGCATTTCTCCCTCCACTCCCTCCCCATTTCTCCGCTCTCACTCTCCCCTCTCTCCCCCTGCATTTCTCCCTCCACTCCCACCCCGTCTCTCCTCGCTCACTCTCCCCTCTCTTCCCCTGCATTTCTCCCTCCACTCCCTCCCCGTCTCTCCGCTCTCACTCTCCCCTCTCTTCCCCTGCATTTCTCCCTCCACTCCCTCCCCGTCTCTCCGGTCTCACTCTCCCCTCTCTTCCCCTGCATTTCTCCCTCCACTCCCTCCCCGTCTCTCCTCTCTCACTTTCCCCTCTCTTCCCCTGCATTTCTCCCTCCACTCCCTCCCCGTTTCTCCGTTCTCACTCTGCCCTCTCTTCCCCTGCATTTCTCCCTCCACTCCCTCCCCATCTCTCCTCTCTCACTCTCCCCTCTCTTCCCCTGCATTTCTCCCTCCACTCCCTCCCCACCTCTCCTCTCTCACTCTCCCCTCACTTCCCCTGCATTTCTCCCTCCACTCCCACCCATCTCTCCGCTCTGACTCTCCCCTCTCTTCCCCTGCATTTCTCACTCCACTCCCTCCCCATCTCTCCTCTCTCACTCTCCCCTCTTCCCCTGCATTTCTCCCTCCACTCCATCCCCATCTCTCCTCTCTCACTCTCCCCTCTCTTTCCCTGCATTTCTCCCTCCACTCCCTCCCCATCTCTCTCTCACTCTCCCCTCTCTTCCCCTGCATTTCTCTCTCCTCTCAGTCCCCAACTCTCCTCTCTCACTCTCCCCTCTCTTCCCCTGCATTTCTCCCTCCACTCCATCCCCATCTCTCCTCTCTCACTCTCCCCTCTCTTCCCCTGCATTTCTCCCTCCACTCCCTCCCCATCTCTCCTCTCTCACTCTCCGCTCTCTTCCCCTGCATTTCTCCCTCCACTCAGTCCCCATCTCTCCTCTCTCACACTCCCCTCTCTTCCCCTGCATTTCTCCCTCCACTCCCTCCCCATCTCTACTCTCTCACTCTCCCCTCTCTTCACCTGCATTTCTCCCTCCACTCCCTCCCCATCTCTCTGCTCTCACTCTCCCCTCTCTGCCCCTGCATTTCTCCCTCCGCTCCCTCCCCATTTCTCCGCTCTCACTCTCCCCTCTCTCCCCCTGCATTTCTCCCTCCCCATCTCTCCTCTCTGACTCTCCGCTCTCTTCCCCTGTATTTCTCCCTCCACTCCCTCCCCAACTCTCCTCTCTCACTCTCCCCTCTCTTCCCCTGCATTTCTCCCTCCTCTCCCTCCCCATCTCTCCTCTCTCACTCTCCCCTCTTCCCCTGCATTTCTCCCTCCACTCCCTCCCCATCTCACTCTCCGCGCTCATCCCCTGCATTTCTCCCTCCACTCCCTCCCCATTTCTCCGCTCTCACTCTCCCCTCTCTCCCCCTGCATTTCTCCCTCCACTCCCACCCCGTCTCTCCTCTCTCACTCTCCCCTCTCTTCCCCTGCATTTCTCCCTCCACTCCCTCCCCGTCTCTCCGCTCTCACTCTCCCCTCTCTTCCCCTGCATTTCTCCCTCCAGTCCCCTCCCCGTCTCTCCGGTCTCACTCTCCCCTCCCTTCCCCTGCATTTCTCCCTCCACTCCCTCCTCGTCTCTCCTCTCTCACTTTCCCCTCTCTTCCCCTGCATTTCTCCCTCCACTCCCTCCCCGTTTCTCCATTCTCACTCTGCCCTCTCTTCCCCTGCATTTCTCCCTCCACTCCCTCCCCATCTCTCCTCTCTCACTCTCCCCTCTCTTCCCCTGCATTTCTCCCTCCACTCACTCCCCATCTCTCCTCTCTCACTCTCCCCTCTCTTCCCCTGCATTTCTCCCTCCACTCCCACCCATCTCTCCGCTCTGACTCTCCCCTCTCTTCCCCTGCATTTCTCCCTCCACTCCCTCCCCATCTCTCCTCTCTCACTCTCCCCTCTTCCCCTGCATTTCTCCCTCCACTCCATCCCCATCTCTCCTCTCTCACTTTCCCCTCTCTTCCCCTGCATTTCTCCCTCCACTCCCTCCCCATCTCTCTCTCACTCTCCCCTCTCTTCCCCTGCATTTCTCTCTCCACTCAGTCCCCATCTCTCCTCTCTCACTCTCCCCTCTCTTCCCCTGCATTTCACCCTCCACTCCCTCCCTATTTCTCCTCTCTCACGCTCGCCTCACTTCCCTTGCATTTCTCCCTCCACTCCCTCCTCATCTCTTCTCTCTCACTCTCCCCTCTCTTCCCCTGCATTTCTCCCTCCACTCCATACCCATCTCTCCTCTCTCACTCTCCCCTCTCTTTCCCTGCATTTCTCCCTCCACTCCATCCCCGTCTCTCCTCTCTCACTCTCCCCTCTCTTCCCCTGCATTTCTCCCTCCACTCCCTCCCCATCTCTCCTCTCTCACTCTCCACTCTCTTCCCCTGCATTTCTCCCTCCACTCCCTCCCCATCTCTCCTCTCTCACTCTCCGCTCTCTTCCCCTGCATTTCTCCCTCCACTCAGTCCCCATCTCTCCTCTCTCACTCTCCCCTCTCTTCCCCTGCATTTCTCCCTCCACTCCCTCCCCATCTCTCCTCTCTCACTCTCCGCTCTCTTCCCCTGCATTTCACCCTCCACTCAGTCCCCATCTCTCCTCTCTCACTCTCCCCTCTCTTCCCCTGCATTTCTCCCTCCACTCCCTCCCCATCTCTCCTCTCTCACTCTCCCCTCTCTTCACCTGCATTTCTCCCTCCACTCCCTCCCCATCTCTCTGCTCTCACTCTCCCCTCTCTGCCCCTGCATTTCTCCCTCCGCTCCCTCCCCATTTCTCCGCTCTCACTCTCCCCTCTCTCCCCCTGCATTTCTCCCTCCCCATCTCTCCTCTCTGACTCTCCGCTGTCTTCCCCTGTATTTCTCCCTCCACTCCCTCCCCAACTCTCCTCTCTCACTCTCCCCTCTCTTCCCCTGCATTTCTCCCTCCTCTCCCTCCCCATCTCTCCTCTCTCACTCTCCCCTCTTCCCCTGCATTTCTCCTTCCACTCCCTCCCCATCTCACTCTCCCCGCTCATCCCCTGCATTTCTCCCTCCACTCCCTCCCCATTTCTCCGCTCTCACTCTCCCCTCTCTCCCCCTGCATTTCTCCCTCCACTCCCACCCCGTCTCTCCTCTCTCACTCTCCCCTCTCTTCCCCTGCATTTCTCCTCCACTCCCTCCCCGTCTCTCCGCTCTCACTCTCCCCTCTCTTCCCCTGCATTTCTCCCTCCACTCCCTCCCCGTCTCTCCGGTCTCACTCTCCCCCTCCCTTCCCCTGCATTTCTCCCTCCACTCCCTCCCCGTCTCTCCTCTCTCACTTTCCCCTCTCTTCCCCTGCATTTCTCCCTCCACTCCCTCCCCGTTTCTCCGTTCTCACTCTGCCCTCTCTTCCCCTGCATTTCTCCCTCCACTCCCTCCCCCATCTCTCCTCTCTCACTCTCCCCTCTCTTCCCCTGCATTTCTCCCTCCACTCCCTCCCCATCTCTCCTCTCTCACTCTCCCCCTCACTTCCCCTGCATTTCTCCCTCCACTCCCACCCAACTCTCCGCTCTGACTCTCCCCTCTCTTCCCCTGCATTTCTCCCTCCACTCCCTCCCCATCTCTCCTCTCTCACTCTCCCCTCTTCCCCTGCATTTCTCCCTCCACTCCATCCCCATCTCTCCTCTCTCACTCTCCCCTCTCTTCCCCTGCATTTCTCCCTCCACTCCCTCCCCATCTCTCTCTCACTCTCCCCTCTCTTCCCCTGCATTTCTCTCTCCACTCAGTCCCCATCTCTCCTCTCTCACTCTCCCCTCTCTTCCCCTGCATTTCTCCCTCCACTCCCTCCCCATTTCTCCTCTCTCACGCTCGCCTCACTTCCCTTGCATTTCTCCCTCCACTCCCTCCTCATCTCTTCTCTCTCACTCTCCCCTCTCTTCCCCTGCATTTCTCCCTCCACTCCCTCCCCATCTCTCCTCTCTCACTCTCCCCTCTCTTCCCCTGCATTTCTCCCTCCACTCCCTCCCCATCTCTCCTCTCTCACTCTCCCCTCTCTTCCCCTGCATTTCTGCCTCCTCTCCCTCCCCATCTCTCCTCTCTCACTCTCCCCTCTCTTCCCCTGCATTTCTGCCTCCTCTCCCTCCCCATCTCTCCTCTCTCACTCTCCCCTCTCTTCCCCTGCATTTCTCCCTCCACTCCCTCCCCATCTCTCCTCTCTCACTCTCCCCTCTCTTCCCCTGCATTTCTCCCTCCACTCCCTCCCCATCTCTCCTCTCTCACTCTCCCCTCTCTTCCCCTTCATTTCTCCCCTCCACTCCCTCCCCATTTCTCCGCTCTCACTCTCCCCTCTCTCCCCCTGCATTTCTCCCTCCCCATCTCTCCTCTCTCACTCTCCCCTCTCTTCCCCTGCATTTCTCCCTCCACTCCATCCCCATCTCTACTCTCTCACTCTCCACTCTCTTCCCCTGCATTTCTCCCTCCACTCCCTCCCCATCTCTCCTCTCTCACTCTCCCCTCTCTTGCGCTGCATTTCTCTCCCTCCCCATCTCTCCTCTCTCACTCTCCCCTCTCTTCCCCTGCATTTCTCCCTCCACTCCCTCCCCATCTCTCCTCTCTCACTCTCCCCTCTCTTCACCTGCATTTCTCCCTCCACACCCTCCACATCTCTCTGCTCTCACTCTCCCCTCTCTGCCCCTGCATTTCTCCCTCCGCTCCCTCCCCATTTCTCCGCTCTCACTCTCCCCTCTCTCCCCCTGCATTTCTCCCTCCCCATCTCTCCTCTCTGACTCTCCGCTCTCTTCCCCTGTATTTCTCCCTCCACTCCCTCCCCATCTCTCCTCTCTCACTCTCCCCTCTCTTCCCCTGCATTTCTCCCTCCGCTCCCTCCCCATTTCTCCGCTCTCACTCTCCCCTCTCTCCCCCTGCATTTCTCCCTCCCCATCTCTCCTCTCTGACTCTCCGCTCTCTTCCCCTGTATTTCTCCCTCCACTCCCTCCCCAACTCTCCTCTCTCACTCTCCCCTCTCTTCCCCTGCATTTCTCCCTCCTCTCCCTCCCCATCTCTCCTCTCTCACTCTCCCCTATTCCCCTGCATTTCTCCCTCCACTCCCTCCCCATCTCTCCTCTCACTCTCCCCGCTCATTCCCCTGCATTTCTCCCTCCAATCCCTCCCCATTTCTCCGCTCTCACTCTCCCCTCTCTCCCCCTGCATTTCTCCCTCCACTCCCACCCCGTCTCTCCTCTCTCACTCTCCCCTCTCTTCCCCTGCATTTCTCCCTCCACTCCCTCCCCGTCTCTCCGCTCTCACTCTGCCCTCTCTTCCCCTGCATTTCTCCCTCCACTCCCTCCCCGTCTCTCCGGTCTCACTCTCCCCTCTCTTCCCCTGCATTTCTCCCTCCACTCCCTCCCCGTCTCTCCTCTCTCACTTTCCCCTCTCTTCCCCTGCATTTCTCCCTCCACTCCCTCCCCATCTCTCCTCTCTCACTCTCCCCTCTCTTCCCCTGCATTTCTCCCTCCACTCCCTCCCCATCTCTCTGCTCTCACTCTCCCCTCTCTCCCCCTGCATTTCTCCCTCCACTCCCCTCCCCATCTCTCCTCTCTCACTCTCCGCTCTCTTCCCCTGCATTTCTCCCTCCACTCCCTCCCCATCTCTCCTCTCTCACTCTCCCCTCTCTTGCCCTGCATTTCTCTCCCTCCCCATCTCTCCTCTCTCACTCTCCCCTCTCTTCCCCTGCATTTCTCCCTCCACTCCCACCCCATCTCCCCTCTCTCACTCTCCCCTCTTCCCCTGCATTTCTCCCTCCACTCAGTCCCCATCTCTCCTCTCTCACTCTCCCCTCTCTTCCCCTGCATTTCTCCCTCCACTCCCTCCCCATCTCTCCTCTCTCACTCTCCCCTCTCTTCCCCTGCATTTCTCTCTCCACTCCCTCCCCATCTCTCCGCTCTCACTCTCCCCTCTCTTCCCCTGCATTTCTCCCTCCACTCCCTCCCCATCTCTCCTCTCTCACTCTCCCCTCTCTTCACCTGCATTTCTCCCTCCACTCCCTCCCCATCTCTCCTCTCTCACTCTCCCCTCTCTTCCCCTGCATTTCTCCCTCCACTCCCTCCCCATCTCTCTGCTCTCACTCTCCCCCTCTCTCCCCCTGCATTTCTCCCTCCACTCCCTCCCCATCTCTCCTCTCTCACTCTCCCCTCTCTTCCCCTGCATTTCTCCCTCTCCATCTCTCCTCTCTCACCCTCCGCTCTCTTCCCCTGCATTTCTCCCTCCACTCCCTCCCCATCTCTCCTCTCTCACTCTCCCCTCACTTCCCCTGCATTTCTCCCTCCACTCCCACCCATCTCTCCGCTCTGACTCTCCCCTCTCTTCCCCTGCATTTCTCCCTCCACTCCCTCCCCATCTCTCCTCTCTCACTCTCCCCTCTTCCCCTGCATTTCTCCGTCCACTCCATCCCCATCTCTCCTCTCTCACTCTCCCCTCTATTCCCCTGCATTTCTCCTCCACTCCCTCCCCATGTCTCTCTCACTCTCCCCTCTCTTCCCCTGCATTTCTCTCTCCACTCAGTCCCCATCTCTCCTCTCTCACTCTCCCCTCTCTTCCCCTGCATTTCTCCCTCCACTCCCTCCCCATTTCTCCTCTCTCACGCTCGCCTCACTTCCCTTGCATTTCTCCCTCCACTCCCTCCTCATCTCTTCTCTCTCACTCTCCCCTCTCTTCCCCTGCATTTCTCCCTCCACTCCATACCCATCTCTCCTCTCTCACTCTCCCCTCTCTTTCCCTGCATTTCTCCCTCCACTCCATCCCCGTCTCTCCTCTCTCACTCTCCCCTCTCTTCCCCTGCATTTCTCCCTCCACTCCCTCCCCATCTCTCCTCTCTCACTCTCTGCTCTCTTTCCCTGCATTTCTCCCTCCACTCAGTCCCCATCTCTCCTCTCTCACTCTCCCCTCTCTTCCCTGCACTTCTCTCTCCGCTCCCTCCCCATTTCTCCGCTCTCACTCTCCCCTCTCTCCCCCTGCATTTCTCCCTCCCCATCTCTCCTCTCTCACTCTCTGCTCTCTTCCTCTGCATTTCTCCCTCCACCTCCCTCCCCATCTCTCCTATCTCACTCTCCCCTCTCTTCCCCTGCATTTCTCCCTCCTCTCCCTCCCTATCTCTCCTCTCTCACACTCCCCTCTTCCCCTGCATTTCTCCCACCACTCCCTCCCCATCTCTCCTCTCTCACTCTCCCCTCCCTTCCCCTGCATTTCTCCCTCCACTCCCTCCCCATTTCTCCGCTCTCACTCTCCCCTCTCTCCCCCTGCATTTCTCCCTCCCCATCTCTCCTCTCTCACTCTCCGCTCTCTTCCCCTGCATTTCTCCCTCCACTCCCTCCCCATCTCTCCTCTCTCACTCTCCCCTCTCTTCCCCTGCATTTCTCCCTCCACTCCATCCCCATCTCTCCTCTCTCACTCTCGGCTCTCTTCCCCTGCATTTCTCCCTCCACTCCCTCCCCATCTCTCCTCTCTCACTCTCCCCTCTCTTGCCCTGCATTTCTCTCCCTCCCCATCTCTCCTCTCTCACTCTCCCCTCTCTTCCCCTGCATTTCTCCCTCCACTCCCTCCCCATCTCCCCTCTCTCACTCTCCCCTCTTCCCCTGCATTTCTCCCTCCACTCAGTCCCCATCTCTCCTCTCTCACTCTCCCCTCTCTTCCCCTGCATTTCTCCCTCCACTCCCTCCCCATCTCTCCTCTCTCACTCTCCCACCTCTTCCCCTGCATTTCTCTCTCCACTCCCTCCCCATCTCTCCCGCTCTCACTCTCCCCTCTCTTCCCCTGCATTTCTCCCTCCACTCCCTCCCCATCTCTCCTCTCTCACTCTCCCCTCTCTTCCCCTGCATTTCTCCCTCCACTCCCTCCCCATCTCTCTGCTCTCACTCTCCGCTCTCTCCCCCTGCATTTCTCCCTCCACTCCCTCCCCATCTCTCCTCTCTCTCTCCCCTCTCTTCCCCTGCATTTCTCCCTCCACTCCCTCCCCATCTCTCTGCTCTCACTCTCCCCTCTCTCCCCCTGCATTTCTCCCTCCACTCCCTCCCCATCTCTCCTCTCTCACTCTCCCCTCTCTTCCCCTGCATTTCTCCCTCTCCATCTCTCCTCTCTCACCCTCCGCTCTCTTCCCCTGCATTTCTCCCTCCACTCCCTCCCCATCTCTCCTCTCTCACTCTCCCCTCTCTTCCCCTGCATTTCTCCCTCCTTTCCCTCCCTATCTCTCCTCTCTCACTCTCCCCTCTTCCCCTGCATTTCTCCCTCCACTCCCTCCCCATCTCTCGTCTCTCACTCTCCCCTCTCTTCCCCTGCATTTCTCCCTCCATTCCCTCCCCATTTCTCCGCTCTCACTCTCCCCTCTCTCCCCCTGCATTTCTCCCCTCCCCATCTCTCCTCTCTCACTCTCCGCTCTCTTCCCCTGCATTTCTCGCTCCACTCCCTCCCCATCTCTCCTCTCTCACTCTCCCCTCTCTTCCCCTGCATTTCTGCCTCCTCTCCCTCCCCATCTCTCCTCTCTCACTCTCCCCTCTCTTCCCCTGCATTTCTCCCTCCACTCCCTCCCCATCTCTCCTCTCTCACTCTCCCCTCTCTTCCCCTGCATTTCTCCCTCCACTCCCCTCCCCATCTCTCCTCTCTCACTCTCCCCTCTCTTCCCCTGCATTTCTCCCTCCACTCCCTCCCCATCTCTCCTCTCACACTCTCCCCGCTCATCCCGTGCATTTCTCCCTCCACTCCCTCCCCATTTCTCCGCTCTCACTCTCCCCTCTCTTCCCCTGCATTTCTCCGTCCACTCCCTCCCCATCTCTCTGCTCTCACTCTCCCCTCTCTCCCCCTGCATTCTCCCTCCACTCCCTCCCCATCTCTCCTCTCTCTCTCCCCTCTCTTCCCCTGCATTTCTCCCTCCACTCCCTCCCCATCTCTCTGCTCTCACTCTCCCCTCTCTCCCCCTGCATTTCTCCCTCCACTCCCTCCCCATCTCTCCTCTCTCACTCTCCCCTCTCTTCCCCTGCATTTCTCCTCTCCATCTCTCCTCTCACCCTCCGCTCTCTTCCCCTGCATTTCTCCCTCCACTCCCCTCCCCATCTCTCCTCTCTCACTCTCCCCTCTCTTCCCCTGCATTTCTCCCTCCTTTCCCTCCCTATCTCTCCTCTCTCACTCTCCCCTCTTCCCCTGCATTTCTCCCTCCACTCCCTCCCCATCTCTCGTCTCTCACTCTCCCCTCTCTTCCCCTGCATTTCTCCCTCCATTCCCTCCCCATTTCTCCGCTCTCACTCTCCCCTCTCTCCCCCTGCATTTCTCCCTCCCCATCTCTCCTCTCTCACTCTCCGCTCTCTTCCCTGCATTTCTCGCTCCACTCCCCTCTCTCTCACTCTCCCCTCTCTTCCCTGCATTTCTGCCTCCTCTCCCTCCCCATCTCTCCTCTCTCACTCTCCCCTCTCTTCCCCTGCATTTCTCCCTCCACTCCCTCCCCATCTCTCCTCTCTCACTCTCCCCTCTCTTCCCCTGCATTTCTCACCTCCACTCCCTCCCCATCTCTCCTCTCTCACTCTCCCCTCTCTTCCCCTGCATTTCTCCCTCCACTCCCTCCCCATCTCTCCTCTCACACTCTCCCCGCTCATCCCGTGCATTTCTCCCTCCACTCCCTCCCCATTTCTCCGCTCTCACTCTCCCCTCTCTTCCCTGCATTTCTCCGTCCACTCCCTCCCCGTCTCTCCGCTCTCACTCTCCCCTCTCTTCCCCTGCATTTCTCCCTCCACTCCCTCCCCGTCTCTCCGGTCTCGCTCTCCCCTCTCTTCCCCTGCATTTCTCCCTCCACTCACTCCCCGTCTCTCCTCTCTCACTTTCCCTCTCTTCCCCTGCATTTCTCCCTCCACTCCCCTCCCCGTCTCTCCTCTCTCACTTTCCCCTCTCTTCCCCTGCATTTCTCCTCCACTCCCTCCCCGTTTCTCCCGTTCTCACTCTCCCCTCTCTTCCCCTGCATTTCTCCCTCCACTCCCTCCCCATCTCTCCTCTCTCACTCTCGCCTCACTTCCCCTGCATTTCTCCCTCCACTCCCTCCCCATCTCTCCTCTCTCACTCTCCAATCTCTTCCCCTGCATTTCTCCCTCCACTCCCACCCATCTCTCCGCTCTCTCTCCCCTCTCTTCCCCTGCATTTCTCCCTCCACTCCCTCCCCATGTCTCGTTTCTCACTCCCCCTCTCTTCCGCTGCATTTCTCCCTCCACTCCCTCCCCATTTCTCCGCTCTCACTCTCCCCTCTCTCCCACTGCATTTCTCCCTCCCCATCTCTCCTCTCTCACTCTCGCCTCACTTCCCCTGCATTTCTCCCTCCACTCCCTCCCCATCTCTCCTCTCTCACTCTCCAATCTCTTCCCCTGCATTTCTCCCTCCACTCCCACCCATCTCTCCGCTCTCTCTCCCATCTCTTCCCCTGCATTTCTCCCTCCACTCCCTCCCCATGTCTCGTTTCTCACTCTCCCCTCTCTTCCCCTGCATTTCTCCCTCCACTCCCTCCCCATTTCTCCGCTCTCACTCTCCCCTCTCTCCCACTGCATTTCTCCCTCCCCATCTCTCCTCTCTCACTCTCCGCTCTCTTCCCCTGCATTTCTCCCCTCCACTCCCTCCCCATCTCTCCTCTCTCCACTCTCCCCCTCTCTTCCCCCTGCATTTCTGCCTCCTCTCCCTCCCCATCTCTCCTCTCTCACTCTCCCCTCTCTTCCCCTGCATTTCTGCCTCCTCTCCCTCCCCATCTCTCCTCTCTCACTCTCCCCTCTCTTCCCCTGCATTTCTCCCTCCACTCCCTCCCCATCTCTCCTCTCTCACTCTCCCCTCTCTTCCCCTGCATTTCTCCCTCCCCATCTCTCCTCTCTCACTCTCCGCTCTCTTCCCCTGTATTTCTCCCTCCACTCCCTCCCCAACTCTCCTCTCTCACTCTCCCCTCTCTTCCCCTGCATTTCTCCCTCCTCTCCCTCCCCATCTCTCCTCTCTCACTCTCCCCTCTCTTCCCCTGCATTTCTCCCTCCACTCCCTCCCCATCTCTCCTCTCTCACTCTCCCCGCTCATCCCCTGCATTTCTCCCTCCACTCCCTCCCCACCCTCTCCTCTCTCACTCTCCACTCTCTTCTCCTGCATTTCTCCCTCCACTCCCTCCCCATTTCTCCGCTCTCACTCTCCCCTCTCTCCCCCTGCATTTCTCCTCCACTCCCACCCCGTCTCCCCTCTCTCACTCTCCCCTCTCTTCCCCTGCATTTCTCCCTCCACTCCCTCCCCGTCTCTCGCTCTCACTCTCCCCTCTCTTCCCCTGCATTTCTCCCTCCACTCCCTCCCCGTCTCTCCGGTCTCATTCTCCCCTCTCTTCCCCTGCATTTCTCCCTCCACTCCCTCCCCGTCTCTCCTCTCTCACTTTCCCCTCTCTTCCCCTGCATTTCTCCCTCCACTCCCTCCCCGTTTCTCGTTCTCACTCTCCCCTCTCTTCCCCTGCATTTCTCCTCCACTCCTTCCCCATCTCCCCTCTCTCACTCTCCCCTCTTCCCCTGCATTTCTCCCTCCACTCAGTCCCCATCTCTCCTCTCTCACTCTCCCCTCTCTTCCCCTGCATTTCTCCCTCCACTCCCTCCCCATCTCTCCTCTCTCACTCTCCCACCTCTTCCCCTGCATTTCTCTCTCCACTCCCTCCCCATCTCTCCGCTCTCACTCTCCCCTCTCTTCCCCTGCATTTCTCCCTCCACTCCCTCCCCATCTCTCTGCTCTCACTCTCCCCTCTCTCCCCCTGCATTTCTCCCTCCACTCCCTCCCCATCTCTCCTCTCTCTCTCCCCTCTCTTCCCCTGCATTTCTCCCTCCACTCCCTCCCCATCTCTCTGCTCTCACTATCCCTCTCTCCCCCTGCATTTCTCCCTCCACTCCCTCCCCATCTCTCCTCTCTCACTCTCCCCTCTCTTCCCTGCATTTCTCCCTCTCCATCTCTCCTCTCTCACTCTCCGCTCTCTTCCCCTGCATTTCTCCCTCCACTCCCTCCCCATCTCTCCTCTCTCACTCTCCCCTCTCTTCCCCTGCATTTCTCCCTCCATTCCCTCCCCATTTCTCCGCTCTCACTCTCCCCTCTCTCCCCCTGCATTTCTCCCTCCCCATCTCTCCTCTATCACTCTCCGCTCTCTTCCCTGCATTTCTCCCTCCACTCCCTCCCCATCTCTCCTCTCTCACTCTCCCCTCTCTTCCCTGCATTTCTGCCTCCTCTCCCTCCCCATCTCTCCTCTCTCACTCTCCCCTCTCTTCCCCTGCATTTCTCCCTCCACTCCCTCCCCATCTCTCCTCTCTCACTCTCCCCTCTCTTCCCCTGCATTTCTCCCTCCACTCCCTCCCCATCTCTCCTCTCTCACTCTCCCCTCTCTTCCCCTGCATTTCTCCCTCCACTCCCTCCCCATCTCTCCTCTCACACCTCCCCCGCTCATCCCCTGCATTTCTCCCTCCACTCCCTCCCCCATTTCTCCGCTCTCACTCTCCCCTCTCTTCCCCTGCATTTCTCCGTCCACTCCCTCCCCGTCTCTCCGCTCTCACTCTCCCCTCTCTTCCCCTGCATTTCTCCCTCCCCATCTCTCCTCTCTGACTCTCCGCTGTCTTCCCCTGTATTTCTCCCTCCACTCCCTCCCCAACTCTCCTCTCTCACTCTCCCCTCTCTTCCCCTGCATTTCTCCCTCCTCTCCTCCCCATCTCTCCTCTCTCACTCTCCCCTCTTCCCCTGCATTTCTCCCTCCACTCCCTCCCCATCTCACTCTCCCCGCTCATCCCCTGCATTTCTCCTCCACTCCCTCCCCATTTCTCCGCTCTCACTCTCCCCTCTCTCCCCCTGCATTTCTCCCTCCACTCCCACCCCGTCTCTCCTCTCTCACTCTCCCCTCTCTTCCCCTGCATTTCTCCCTCCACTCCCTCCCCGTCTCTCCGCTCTCACTCTCCCCTCTCTTCCCCCTGCATTTCTCCCTCCACTCCCTCCCCGTCTCTCCGGTCTCACTCTCCCCTCCCTTCCCCTGCATTTCTCCCTCCACTCCCTCCCCGTCTCTCCTCTCTCACTTTCCCCTCTCTTCCCCTGCATTTCTCCCTCCACTCCCTCCCCGTTTCTCCGTTCTCACTCTGCCCTCTCTTCCCCTGCATTTCTCCCTCCACTCCCTCCCCATCTCTCCTCTCTCACTCTCCCCTCTCTTCCCCTGCATTTCTCCCTCCACTCCCTCCCCATCTCTCCTCTCTAACTCTCCCCTCACTTCCCTGCATTTCTCCCTCCACTCCCACCCAACTCTCCGCTCTGACTCTCCCCTCTCTTCCCCTGCATTTCTCCCTCCACTCCCTCCCCATCTCTCCTCTCTCACTCTCCCCTATTCCCCTGCATTTCTCCCTCCACTCCATCCCCATCTCTCCTCTCTCACTCTCCCCTCTCTTCCCTGCATTTCTCCCTCCACTCCCTCCCCATCTCTCTCTCACTCTCCCCTCTCTTCCCCTGTATTTCTCTCTCCACTCAGTCCCCATCTCTCCTATCTCACTCTCCCCTCTCTTCCCCTGCATTTCTCCTCCACTCCCTCCCCATTTCTCCTCTCTCACGCTCGCCTCACTTCCCTTGCATTTCTCCCTCCACTCCCTCCTCATCTCTTCTCTCTCACTCTCCCCTCTCTTCCCCTGCATTTCTCCCTCCACTCCATACCCATCTCTCCTCTCTCACTCTCCCCTCTCTTTCCCTGCATTTCTCCCTCCACTCCATCCCCGTCTCTCCTCTCTCACTCTCCCCTCTCTTCCCCTGCATTTCTCCCTCCACTCCCTCCCCATCTCTCCTCTCTCACTCTCCGCTCTCTTCCCCTGCATTTCTCCCTCCACTCAGTCCCCATCTCTCCTCTCTCACTCTCCCCTCTCTTCCCCTGCATTTCTCCCTCCACTCCCTCCCCATCTCTCCTCTCTCACTCTCCCCTCTCTTCACCTGCATTTCTCCCTCCACTCCCTCCCCATCTCTCTGCTCTCACTCTCCCCTCTCTGCCCCTGCATTTCTCTCTCCGCTCCCTCCCCCTTTCTCCGCTCTCACTCTCCCCTCTCTCCCCCTGCATTTCTCCCTCCCCATCTCTCCTCTCTCACTCTCTGCTCTCTTCCCCTGCATTTCTCCCTCCACTCCCTCCCCATCTCTCCTCTCTCACTCTCCCCTCTCTTCCCCTGCATTTCTCCCTCCTCTCCCTCCCTATCTCTCCTCTCTCACACTCCCCTCTTCCCCTGCATTTCTCCCTCCACTCCCTCCCCATCTCTCCTCTCTCACTCTCCCCTCTCTTCCCCTGCATTTCTCCCTCCACTCCCTCCCCATTTCTCCGCTCTCACTCTCCCCTCTCTCCCCCTGCATTTCTCCCTCCCCATCTCTCCTCTCTCACTCTCCGCTCTCTTCCCCTGCATTACTCGCTCCACTCCCTCCCCATCTCTCCTCTCTCACTCTCCCCTCTCTTCCCCTGCATTTCTCCCTCCACTCCATCCCCATCTCTACTCTCTCACTCTCCGCTCTCTTCCCCTGCATTTCTCCTCCACTCCCTCCCCATCTCTCCTCTCTCACTCTCCCCTCTCTTGCGCTGCATTTCTCTCCCTCCCCATCTCTCCTCTCTCACTCTCCCCTCTCTTCCCCTGCATTTCTCCCTCCACTCCCTCCCCATCTCTCCTCTCTCACTCTCCGCTATCTTCCCCTGCATTTCTCCCTCCACTCAGTCCCCATCTCTCCTCTCTCACTCTCCCCTCTCTTCCCTGCATTTCTCCCTCCACTCCCTCCCCATCTCTCCTCTCTCACTCTCCCCTCTCTTCACCTGCATTTCTCCCTCCACACCCTCCACATCTCTCTGCTCTCACTCTCCCCTCTCTGCCCCTGCATTTCTCCCTCCGCTCCCTCCCCATTTCTCCGCTCTCACTCTCCCCTCTCTCCCCCTGCATTTCTCCCTCCCCATCTCTCCTCTCTGACTCTCCGCTCTCTTCCCCTGTATTTCTCCCTCCACTCCCTCCCCAACTCTCCTCTCTCACTCTCCCCTCTCTTCCCCTGCATTTCTCCCTCCTCTCCCTCCCCATCTCTCCTCTCTCACTCTCCCTATTCCCCTGCATTTCTCCCTCCACTCCCTCCCCATCTCTCCTCTCACTCTCCCCGCTCATCCCCTGCATTTCTCCCTCCACTCCCTCCCCATTTCTCCGCTCTCACTCTCCCCTCTCTCCCCCTGCATTTCTCCCTCCACTCCCACCCCGTCTCTCCTCTCTCACTCTCCCCCTTTCTTCCCCTGAATTTCTCCCTCCACTCCCTCCCCGTCTCTCCGCTCTCACTCTGCCCTCTCTTCCCCTGCATTTCTCCCTCCACTCCCTCCCCGTCTCTCCGGTCTCACTCTCCCCTCTCTTCCCCCTGCATTTCTCCCTCCACTCCCTCCCCGTCTCTCCTCTCTCACTTTCCCCTCTCTTCCCCTGCATTTCTCCCTCCACTCCCTCCCCATCTCTCCTCTCTCACTCTCCCCTCTCTTCCCCTGCATTTCTCCCTCTACTCCCTCCCCGTTTCTCTGTTCTCACTCTCCCCTCTCTTCCCCTGCATTTCTCCCTCCACTCCCTCCCCATCTCTCCTCTCTCACTCTCCGCTCTCTTCCCCTGCATTTCTCCCTCCACTCCCTCCCCATCTCTCCTCTCTCACTCTCCCCACTCTTCCCCTGCATTTCTCCCTCCACTCCCTCCCCATCTCTCCTCTCTCACTCTCCCCTCTCTTGCCCTGCATTTCTCTCCCTCCCCATCTCTCCTCTCTCACTCTCCCCTCTCTTCCCCTGCATTTCTCCCTCCACTCCCTCCCCATCTCCCCTCTCTCACTCTCCCCTCTTCCCCTGCATTTCTCCCTCCACTCAGTCCCCATCTCTCCTCTCTCACTCACCCCTCTCTTCCCCTGCATTTCTCCTCCACTCCCTCCCCATCTCTCCTCTCTCACTCTCCCCTCTCTTCCCTGCATTTCTCTCTCCACTCCCTCCCCATCTCTCCGCTCTCACTCTCCCCTCTCTTCCCCTGCATTTCTCCCTCCACTCCCTCCCCATCTCTCCTCTCTCACTCTCCCCTCTCTTCCCCTGCATTTCTCCCTCCACTCCCTCCCCATCTCTCTGCTCTCACTCTCCCCTCTCTCCCCCTGCATTTCTCCCTCCACTCCCTCCCCATCTCTCCTCTCTCACTCTCCCTCTCTTCCCCTGCATTTCTCCCTCTCCATCTCTCCTCTCTCACCCTCCGCTCTCTTCCCCTGCATTTCTCCCTCCACTCCCTCCCCATCTCTCCTCTCTCACTCTCCCCTCACTTCCCCTGCATTTCTCCCTCCACTCCCACCCATCTCTCCGCTCTGACTCTCCCCTCTCTTCCCCTGCATTTCTCCCTCCACTCCCTCCCCATCTCTCCTCTCTCACTCTCCCCTCTTCCCCTGCATTTCTCCCTCCACTCCATCCCCATCTCTCCTCTCTCACTCTCCCCTCTCTTCCCCTGCATTTCTCCCTCCACTCCCTCCCCATCTCTCCTCTCTCACTCTCCCCTCTCTTCCCCTGCATTTCTCCCTCCACTCCCTCCCCATCTCTCCTCTCTCACTCTCCCCTCACTTCCCCTGCATTTCTCCCTCCACTCCCTCCCCATCTCTCCTCTCTCACTCTCCCCTCTCTTCCCCTGCATTTCTCCCTCCACTCCCTCCCCATGTCTCTCTCACTCTCCCCTCTCTTCCCCTGCATTTCTCTCTCCACTCAGTCCCCATCTCTCCTCTCTCACTCTCCCCTCTCTTCCCCTGCATTTCTCCCTCCACTCCCTCCCCATTTCTCCTCTCTCACGCTCGCCTCACTTCCCTTGCATTTCTCCTCCACTCCCTCCTCATCTCTTCTCTCTCACTCTCCCCTCTCTTCCCCTGCATTTCTCCCTCCACTCCATACCCATCTCTCCTCTCTCAACTCTCCCCTCTCTTTCCCTGCATTTCTCCTCCACTCCCTCCCCATCTCTCCTCTCTCACTCTCCCCTCTCTTCCCTGCATTTCTCCCTCCACTCCATCCCCGTCTCTCCTCTCTCACTCTCCCCTCTCTTCCCCTGCATTTCTCCCTCCACTCCCTCCCCATCTCTCTGCTCTCACTCTCCCCTCTCTTCCCCTGCATTTCTCCCTCCACTCCCTCCCCATCTCTCCTCTCTCACTCTCTGCTCTCTTTCCCTGCATTTCTCCCTCCACTCAGTCCCCATCTCTCCTCTCTCACTCTCCCTCTCTTCCCCTGCATTTCTCCCTCCACTCCCTCCCCATCTCTCCTCTCTCACTCTCCCCTCTCTTCACCTGCATTTCTCCTCCACTCCCTCCCCATCTCTCTGCTCTCACTCTCCCCTCTCTGCCCCTGCACTTCTCTCTCCGCTCCCTCCCCATTTCTCCGCTCTCACTCTCCCCTCTCTCCCCCTGCATTTCTCCCTCCCCATCTCTCCTCTCTCACTCTCTGCTCTCTTCCTCTGCATTTCTCCCTCCACTCCCACCCATCTCTCCGCTCTGACTCTCCCCTCTCTTCCCCTGCATTTCTCCCTCCACTCCCTCCCCATCTCTCCTCTCTCACTCTCCCCCTCTTCCCCTGCATTTCTCCCTCCACTCCATCCCCATCTCTCCTCTCTCACTCTCCCCTCTCTTCCCCTGCATTTCTCCCTCCACTCCCTCCCCATCTCTCCTCTCTCACTCTCCCCTCTCTTCCCCTGCATTTCTCCCTCCACTCCCTCCCCATCTCTCCTCTCTCACTCTCCCCTCACTTCCCCTGCATTTCTCCCTCCACTCCCTCCCCATCTCTCCTCTCTCACTCTCCCCTCTCTTCCCCTGCATTTCTCCCTCCACTCCCTCCCCATGTCTCTCTCACTCTCCCCTCTCTTCCCTGCATTTCTCTCTCCACTCAGTCCCCATCTCTCCTCTCTCACTCTCCCCTCTCTTCCCCTGCATTTCTCCCTCCACTCCCTCCCCATTTCTCCTCTCTCACGCTCGCCTCACTTCCCTTGCATTTCTCCCTCCACTCCCTCCTCATCTCTTCTCTCTCACTCTCCCCTCTCTTCCCCTGCATTTCTCCCTCCACTCCATACCCATCTCTCCTCTCTCACTCTCCCTCTCTTTCCTGCATTTCTCCCTCCACTCCCTCCCCATCTCTCCTCTCTCACTCTCCCCCTCTCTTCCCCTGCATTTCTC
>NW_026780614.1:0-30328 GCF_030144855.1 Hypanus sabinus | reverse complement strand
GTGGTCAATGTGTTGCAGGGTATCAGAGGGAGAATTGGAAAGCCATGAAGGGAAAAGGAAAAATGCAATAAGATGGTCTCAATGTCAGACGAACTACTATAATTTCACCTCATGCGTGAATCCACCATTTATTAGTCTTACAACAATGGATTCATAGATTTCCTTGAGGCTGATGCCCCAGGTGAGTGGGGTTTTTGATTATGTTGTCTGCTTTACTGAGGGAGCAAGAAGTGTCGACAGAGTCTATGGAGGAGAAACTGTTTCCATGACGGGATGAGCTGAGCACTCTGTAGAGCATGATACATCCAGATAGAAAGCTTTCTGTCACAACCACGGATTCGACAGCACAGCAGATTTGGCAATTGCACCCATGAATATGCACGTGTCAGCTAATTATTATTTCATTTTGATCATATGTAATTCCATTCATTCCATCGTAATATTTGTTGAGACTTGGACATAGTACTGCTGCCTTTTTGCATTTGGCCTTGCCTGAGAAATTGGACTGTCGAGTCAACTGACTGAAGACTAGTGGTATTTCTTTAATATTTAGTTGTTCTTTTTAGCCGCAGTGTAGGCTTCATTTTCCATTTGAATGATTTCGTTAACGGCCCTGTTCGGCCTGGCGTTTATTGTTTTCTTTTCACTTTAACACTGTTTTTGTTAAAGTCTGTGAACTATTGACCTGCTCCAGTGTCTCTCACCCTGTACTTGAGCCATATCCGAACCAGATGACACTTTCGTGATGCCTCGATAGGAATTGGTAAGGTTTGACGGAGACATGCTAAACTTCTTTAACCCCTTGAGGAAGTAGAGGCATTGGAGAGCTCTCTTGTCTGTGGCATCAATGGGGTTAGACTAGGACAGACTACGATTGATGTTCACTCCTAGGAATTTGAAGCTTGCAACCTCAACATTGCTGATGTAGACAGCAGCTTGTGCACCTCTCTCCTTCCTGAAGCTCTTTTTTTGCCTAACATGGATGCAACTCAATGTTACTAAGCTCACTACATCTTTTCTGAACGAATCACCGTTATTTGAGATATAACCACTAGGATGGCATCATCTGTAAACTCCTAGATGGAGATTGAATGGATTTGGGCTGCAGGGAGTAGAACGGAGGGCTGAGATCTCAGCCTTGTGCGGCACCAGTGTACATGGTGTCTATCCTTTACGACTTGGGTCAGTTGATCATGAAGTCAAGGAATGGAACAACAATAAAAGCTTTAACATTGTGTGGTTTTGGAGCTGAGGTCTGACGTTATCTTGATTGGTTGTTATCTGGAACCTGATTAGCAACCTGCTGATTAAACTAGTGACAATGAACAAAGATATTCCAGGAAATATGTGTGTGTGTGTGTGGAGGGAGGAGGTGATAGTGGGGGCACCTCCTCTCAGATGTGATACCCTCTGTGAGGATATTTAAAGGACGGGAGGAATGACAGCTGAACAGTCGACATCACAGCTGCAATCATGAAGACAGTCTCTCTTTTTGCGCTGGTGGTTGTGTTGTCTGTGGTTGCCCTCCATTCTGCTGGGGCAGGTGAGTGACTTCAATATTAATTTTCCCTTCCTGTGCAGTACTGAGTCCTCAGAGATTGGTAATGGCAGGGCAGATTAGAGAATGTAGCTAGACCTCACAAGTGCTGCCGTTCTCCAAGGGCAATTAAGGAGGACGACACCTCTGCTCCAACCTCAGTGTGTTCAGCAATGCTGACCGTGTTTATGTGAAACAGCCACTCAGTCCTCCCAATAAATCCCAACTTCATTAAACATTGAGATGGACAGTGAACAATCCAAAAGTCTCCATAACATCTGGAGAGCACAAGGTGTTAATCAGACAAATTATTTGCTGCTCTCATTGTGGTGGGAATGAGGAGAGTCTCCTCCGTCACAGTAATGTTTCCATTTCCGGTGGAATTGACAGAAGGAGTGAAATTCCTTGGGAGATGACTGATGGGCGGATGGAGAGGGAGGACACAGCCCGACAGCAGGCAGAGAGCAGGGACCAGAAGGATTGGTCCTGTCTTTTCCGAAACCTGAGGGAGTTATTGAACTTCCTCCAGTCTCTGAGTTTTAGAGATCAGAACAGTCACTTCTAACAAAGCAACTGGATAATCTAGACCCCACAGTTCAGCGGGTGGGACGGAAGAGGTGGATGCACAATTTGTGGAAGATAGATATAAGCAAAAAACTCTCTTTAGCTGCTGACCCCATGATGACTGACACTTTGCTGGTGCTGGATATTGAAATGTCATCAAAAACTTTGATCCTGTTCCACAGGATCGATCACAAGTACTTGTCCATACTGTTACGAAACCCTGTAAATGGGTCACTTAGCAGCCAAGATAGAGAGGTTCATTGAAGTCTGATGGTACTATTTTTAACAGTATTTATTGATAAAGGGGCACAAAAGTAAGATTAATGCAAACATACAGATAATATACATCGTCAATATTAAATCTAAAGTGCGGGTATAATAATAATCAATAAGAAATAGCTCTATTGTTGTCTAGGGGATAATGTATTGTCCAATGGAAATATAAAAGTCACTGTTAGTTCGTTCAAGCTGCAGCGTTTTTGGGTTTTGCAGAGAGACGGGTTAAACTTGCCCAGGTCTTTTATGATGCCAATCCTTTGAGTCGTGGGGAGTTGGTTTCCCCAATGTTAGCTAAAAGCCGTTTTCCATGGTTCCTGCCACCAGTTCCGGGCAAACGGAACTGAACGCACGTGGCCTCCTTCCAATGGCTTCCGCTATTATGGGATCGCTAGCGTTTCTTCTGGTGTGTCTGAGGGGCTGTTCCCACAGACCCTCTTTTATCCTGACTCACAGGGTCTCAGATGTCAATCAGGTTGGGGGTGATGCAATCCCTCCCTCAACCAGCCCACTTTGCCTGAGGGCATCCACGTAGCACAGTATTTCAATCCACAAGTTCATCTTCAACAGACAATGGCCATGTCCGGTAGCTTTATATCACCAGGGAACGAGACATTCTGCACGTCTCTCCCTCATTTCCTGGGTCTCCTGACCCAACCCAATAATGATCTTGCAATTCTCACAAAGGAGGGGGCTGCAGGCGTAACAATACTGTCATATGCACAGATACATGGATGCACAAGGGCAGCAAAAAGTTACTAGCAGCAGAATCACAATCACGTACCTCAGATAAGCAAAGTTCACAAAAAAAAACTTAAACTGGTTCAAACAGCAGGGACTTTGTGTCTTCTTGCTCCCTTCCTGGTATAAGCTATGTCTGTCCTGTAATCCAGCTTTTACAGTCACCTCTTGTAATACGGTCACTCATTACACACCAGCGCAATGTCCATTCTCTGCCCAATGGGGATATTACACAAAGTGCCAGGAAATACCTAACACGGACAGCTCAGGATATGTTATAGTTTGTTGTATTTATTCCAGAGGAGGCTATGCGTGAGCTGGACTCTGCCCTGAGGGAGATCGACATGCAAGAACTGTGTAAGTGTTCACATCTCCTTCTGTCTCTCCCTGTGCTGTGTTACATACCCCGTAACTGGGTTAACAAACCAGCAGAAGTGGAATGATACGTTGGAGTCTGGTGCTATTGTAACTAAAGGTGTTTATTAGTAAACTAAGCAATACAGTATTACAAATGCAAATATACATAAACCAGGTTAGCAATGATATATATATTTATACAGAAGTGTGGAAATAAGAATCAAAAACCAAACTCTATCAAAGTCTAGGGGTAAATGAATAGTCTTAAGATAATGTAGAGTTCAGTTCAGTTCAGTTTAAGTCGAGGTAGTTGCTGTTGTGATGTTGGAGAGAGAGAGAGAGAGAGAGAGAGAGAGAGAGAGAGAGAGAGCGCTATGCAGCAGGCAAACCTTCCATCGTCTTCTTGTCTCGTTGTACTGATGTGGTCATTCGGTTATGACCCCTCCGTCCCCGGCTAGACCGTTCTTCCGTGGTGGACTTGTCTCTCTGGCGTGAGTGGACACACACACAAGCCACTACTGGCCCTGCCGTCACACTGAGAGCTTTGTGACCGATCTCCTGATCTGGTCCTCCAAGCCCCCACCTTCCTGTGGGTGAACAACACTCTTGCAGTGTCTCATGGCGTGTGTGTCAGTGTCTCAGCAGACCCGTCTTTTATCCCCACTGACGGGCTATCAGCCATCCATTAACTCCATGTCCATCAAACTGACTACTCCCTGCTGTCTCCACAGGAATGTTAATGAGCAAAGAAGTGTCCTTGTAGCAAAAGTAAATAATCAGTGAAGAAGCCTTAATACTAAATCATGTGTGTCTCTCTCTCTCTCTCTTATCTGTATCAGATGCCTCTCCCTCTGTTCTCCATCTCTCTTTCTCGTTAACAGCATAGTTCTCAAGGGGAGTCAACTCTGGACCCCATGTCCATCTGATTTTCTCTTCACACATAACACCCCAACCCTTCAAAGCATTTTTACCTGGGGAAAAATTCACTAGTAAGGCACATTACAGAGTCTAATATAATACAGAAGTGGTCGTTAACTACCAGAGTAACACAGATATACTTTCAAATCTAACACCTGGATAAACAATCAGCAATTACATTGTCAGTCCCCTTTACATGTTGCATTTTAATATTGAATTATTGTAACAACAGACTCCAATTTAATAACTGTCTATTTTTATTCTTTATGTTAGTCAAGAATACCAATGGGTTGTGATCAGTATAAACTATCAATGGCTTCTGTGCCAGACAAATGTAAATCTCAAAATGCTGTAATGCCAGAATAAGTGACAATAATTCTTTTTCTACAGTGGAATAATTTCTCTGGGGCACATTGAACTTCCTAGAGAAATAAGCCACTGGGTGTTCTATTTTGTCCTCAGCTCTCTGTAGTAGAACTGCTCCTGCAGCCTCGTCACTCGCGTCGGTTGCCAGGGAGAAGGGTTTTGAAAAGTCAGGTGCTTTTAACACAGGGTGGTAACATAGTATAGTTTTCAGCCTCTCAAAGGCTTCTTGGCAAGGATTGCTCCACACAAACTTCTCATTCTTTTGCAAGAGCTTTGTAAGAGCAAGTTCAATATCCACAAAGTTCTTACAAAACTTCTAATAGTACCCCACCATTCCCTGAAATCTTCTCAGTGCCCTTTTATCAGTCAGGACGGGAACTTCAGAAATAGCCTGTACTTTCGCCTGCACAGGGGCCAGCTGCCCCTGTCCTACCAAATACCCCAGGTACATGACCGTGGCATGGCTGAACTCACTTTTGGCAAGGTTCACTGTGAGATTGGCTGCAGACATTCATTTAAACAATTCCTCCACAGCCACAATGTGCTCGTCCCACGTATTACTCCAAACCACTAAATCGTCAATGTAAGCCCCTGTGTTGTTTAACCCTTTAATCACTGAATCAATCATTCTCTGAAATGTCCCTGGAGCGTTTTTCATTCCAAAATGCAAGACATTGTACTCATATAACCCTGATGGAGTGACAAACGATGAAATTTCTCGAGCCCTGTCAGTCAAAGGAACACACCAGTATCCTTTTAGCAAGTCAATCTTGGTGATGTATCTAGCCTTACCCACTTTATCAATGCAATCATCGACCCTTGGGATAGGGTAAGCATCAGACTTTGTGATGGCATTCACCTTCCTGTAATCTGTACAAAACCTTACACTACCATCAGGCTTCAGGACAACTGCGCTTGGAGATGCCCGTGCTGAGGAAGATTCCTGGATAATACCAGCAGCTAGCATATGTTGAATTTCTTTTTCCACAAGCTTGCTCTTTCCCAAATTCATCTGCTGGGGGGGCTGCTTATTAGGCTGGGCTGAAATAACAATAACGTCACGGGCTGTTCCCTCGCATCTCCTTGGAACATCTGGGCATAAATCTGCATGCTGGTTAATTAGCTTTGTCAGCTGCTCCCTCTGTCCAGGCTTCAGATGCCTGAACTTATCATCGAAATTGGGCCAAAATAACAGAGTTCTCTAATCTGGTGGGCACTATGTTTATCTTTTCAAGATGTTCAGGCCACTCATTATCAATCCTTGCAGTCTCATTTGTTTTCGTGACAGCACCGACTGGCGCGGCTTTTGCCTCATGATAACCTTTCAGCATATTAACGTGTACCAACTGGCTCGGTTTCCTCCTATCAGGGGTTTCGATAACATAGTTCAGAGGGTCTATTTTCTTAATTACCTTGTACGGACCTTGGAAGCTCGCCTGTAGGGGGTTGTTCACTAATAGGAACAGAACCAAGACCTTATCGCCCACTTGAAATACCTGTTCACGTGCTTGTCTATCATACCATTGTTTCATCTTGACTTGTGAGTCTTGGAGATTTCTCGTTGCAAGGTCGCAAATCTTGTTGCGCCTTTCACGGACTTTCAAAACATAGTCAATCACTTTGACATGCACTGCCGAACTTGAGCATTGCTCTTTAAGTAAGGCCAGAGGCCCTCTGGGTCTATGACTGAAAACCAGCTCAAATGGGCTGAACTCCAGTTAATTCCTGAACCGTGTCCCTCACTGCGAATAACAGAAGTGGCAGTGCATCATCCCAGTCTCGAGTATTTTCCTGACAGTAAGTTTTAATCATAGACTTTAAGGTCGCATGGAATCTTTCCAGCGCCCCTTGAGACTCCGGGTGGTATGTGGAGACTAAAATTTGTTTAGCTCCCATCTCAGACATCATCTGTTGGAATGTGCGGGAGGTGAAGGTACTCCCCTGATCTGGTTGAATCTCCCCCGGCAGCCCTACCGTGGTGAAAAAAAATTACGAGTGCCTTTACCACTGCGGGAGCTTTGATGTTCCCCAGGGGCATGGCCTCTGGAAATCTAGTGGCAGCACACATCATGGTCATCACATACTGCCGTCCACTCGCAGTTCTAGGCAGGGGACCCACAAAATCCACAATGACTCGGGAAAAGGGTTCCCTGAAAGCAGATATCGGTTGAAGGGGTGCCTTAGGCATAGCCTGGTTCGGCTTTCCTACCACCTGACACGTGTGACACCTTCTACAATAATCGATAATATCCTTCCTCATATTTGGCCAGTAAAAGTCTCTCATAACTCTATCTACTGTTTTCCTCACTCCAAAGTGTCCACCTAGAGGTATATTATGGGCCAGGTTCAAAAGTTCGTCACGATAAACCTTCCGAACCATCACCTGGCGTACCACCGCCCAGTCCTCATCTGCCGGCATGGAGGTCAGCCTCCACTTTCTCATTAATACTCCCTCCTTCATGTAGTAACCCACTGGTTCCTTCTTAATTCCCACTTCAGAGAGAGCTGTCTCTTTCAACGCCACAAGTTCCTCATCACGTCTCTGCTCCTTTATAAGTTCCTTCCTCGCTAATGGCAAATCCACCTCCTCTCCCTTACTTTCCTGAGCTTCACTATCCTTTTTTGTCTCATCCTTTAATCTCTCCTGATACAAAGTCGATAAAAACGTCTCTGCTAAATCCACGCTGGACTCAGTTAAATTTCTGCCTGTCTCAGCCGCTTTTCTCGAGTTACTGCACTGGCGGGATAAACCTTAGAACTTATGGGCGGGTCCTCAGCACTTACAGGCTTGCTCTTCAGTGTCACTGCTGAGTACACATCTCCACTGGCAAGATCGTTACTGAGTAAGACATCCACATCATCCATGGGTGGTTCAGACCGCACCCCTATTGTGACTGGTCCGGATACCAAGTCACAGTTCAGATATATCTTGTGCAAAAATACGGCTTCAGTCCCTTATCCGATACCTTTTATCACATTTACCTCCCCGGTCTTGGTCTCAGCACCGAATTCTAACACCTTCCTTAGGATCAATGACTGTATCCCAGTATCTCTCCAGATCCGCACTGGAACTGGAGTTTGCCATTCCTTAACGGATACCAACCTGTCCGAAATAAATTTCTCGCGCCCCTCTTGGGCTCTATCTAACCTCTCTCTCCTCATTGGTCTGTTGACTGGCTCAATGCAACCAGTCGGGGTTGCCGTCTTTCCTTTTCCTGATTCTTTCTTCGGAGCCAGGCACTTAGATGCTATGTGACCAACCTTCCCAGAATTGTAACATGTGAAACTGGGAAACTTCCTTCCAGCCTGCTTTTCCTCCTCCTTACCCTTTCTACTAGTCCCCGGCTTAGTCTCTGACTTAGCCGGTGCGCCTTCTCTACCATCCCTATTCCCTCTCTGGTAGCTCTTATTTGGGGGAAATTTTATCTTGTGTGTTAAGGGCATACTCGTCTGCTAACTTGGCATTCACAGACAGAGTCTCTGCCTCCTTCTCGTCCAAGTACGTCTTCATACCCTCGGGGACGCAACTTTTAAACTGCTCGATCAGCATCAGCTTTTGCAATTTATCAAAATCTCCATTGACCCCTTTTGAGGCACACCAACGATCACAATACATTTGCATCTCATGGGCAAGTTCTAAATACGTGCGGTCCCGCCACTTCCTCAAATTCCCGAACTTCTGCCGGTATGCCTCTGGAACCAATTCGTAACTCCTCAGTATAGCCCTTTTTACTTCATCATAATCTTTAGCCTCATCCATAGACAATGCTGAATAGGGTTGCTGAGCCTTCCCCTTAAGTACACTCTGTAACAGAACAGCCCACTTCCCCTTAGGCCAGTCCTGATTCATAGCAACTTTCTCAAAATGGAGGAATCGACATCCATTTCCTTGAACGGGGTACCAACTTAACCTCCTGACCAATCTTGAACCCCCTGTTTGGGTCAACTGCCTGACCCCCTACCTGCAATGCCTTTAACTTTTCCAGCTCAAACTGCCTCTCTTCCCTTTCCTTCTCTGCCTCAGCTCCAGCTTCCTTACTCGGAGCTCGTGCTCCCTCTTTCTCTCCTCCTCCTCCACCCTTAATCTTTCCTTCTGAAGCTGGAGCTCACCCCTGCTAGGTTTACTTTCAGGAAACAGCTCCAATACCTCTGCCTGGAACACCTCCTGGGATACATGATATGCGGCTATTGCTCTTTGTATCTCCGACTTCCTCATTGCCGGTTTCACCGCCGAGAGTTTCAACCGTTTCCCAATATTCAACAATTCAAACTTCCTGGCATCCTCTAATGCCACCAAAGTTGGTTCCCTTATAAATTTGTCAATCTCCATCTCTGCCGGTTTCCTTTCTGGTTTTCCACACAACCAGATCAGGTAAGGGAATTCTAAGGGATAAGGCGATTCACCGGCCCCCAATTTGGTAATCAAATCCTGAGACGAGGCCCCAATTTGTAACGTACCCCGTAACTGAGTTAACAACCAGCAAATGTGGAATGATACGTTGGCGTCTGGTGGTGGTGCTGTAACTAAAGGTGTTTATTAGTAAACAAAGCAATACAGTATTAAAATGCAAATATACATAAACCAGGTTAGCAATGATATATATATTTATACAAAAGTGTGGAAATAAGATTCAAAAACCAAACTCTGTCAAAGTCTAGGGGTAAATGAATAGTCTTAAGATAATGTAGAGTTCAGTTCAGTTTAAGTCGAGGGTCGAGGAAGTTGCTGTTGTGATGTTGGAGAGAGAGAGAGAGAGAGAGAGAGAGAGAGAGCGAGAGAGAGAGAGAGAGAGAGAGAGAGAGAGAGAGAGAGAGAGAGAGCGAGAGAGAGAGAGTGAGCTATGAGCAGCTGCAGCAGGCAAACCTTCGGTTGTCTTCTTGTCCCGTTGTACTGATGTGGTTGTTCGGTTATGCCATCCCCGGCTGGACCGTTCTTCAGTGGTGGACTCGTCACTCTGGCGTGAGTGGACACACACACAGGCCCCCACCAGTCCTGCCGTCACACTGTGAGCTTTGTGACCGATCTCCCGATCCGGTCCTCCAAGCCCCCACCTTCCTGTGGGTGCACAACACTCTTGCAGTGTCTCGTGGTGTGTGTGTCGGTGTCTCAGCAGACCCGTCTTTTATCCCCACTGACGGGGTATCAGCCATCCATCAACTCCATGTCCATCAAACTGACCACTCCCTGCTGTCTCTGCAGGAATGTTAATGAGCAAAGAAGTGTCCTTGTAGCAAAAGGTAAATAATCAGTGAAGAAGCCATAATAATGCATCTCTCTCTCTCTCTCTCTCTCTCTCTCTTATTTGTATCAGATGCCTTTCCCTCTGTTCTCCATCTTTCACTCTCTCTCTCGTTAGCAGCATAGTTCACAAGGTGGGGGGTCAACTCTGGATCCCATTTCCATCTGATTTTCTCATCACACATAACAGCTGACAGTGACGGGTGAGGTTCCCCTCCCACCACTTCCCCAGCTCTACTCTGGGAGCAACGTCTACAACAAGGGGTAACACTGATGTTTTTAACCTGACGCTGGAGAGACAAAGGAGCAGAACAATGTTCTGAGGGCGGAGATGAAGTAGGGTGGGGCAGGAGAGGGAATTGTGTCGAACACACTGTTGTCCATACGGCTTCAGTCGGTACCCCAGGTTCAGGGTAATCCAACAGGGAAACAGCAAAGATCCCCAGCTATCTGCTTCAAATGTAGAAACATAAGGGATCAGCTCAACTAAATAGCAACATATCACTGTTTGTCTATTTCAGAGGAGGCGCTGCGGGATTTGGAAAGTTTGCAGCACGAGGTTCGCGAGCCTCTGAATGGAAATCTGGGTAAGAGTCTGGAATGAAACAATATCTTCAGGAAGAGGTTGGTCACTCTGAACCTGTGGCTTTGCACAGCTAGTGGAGCTGGAGCCTCATGGTTTCATGAACCGAGTTCGATCCTGACCTCCCATGGTCTCTGTGTCGGGTTTGTATCATTTGACTGATGGCTTCGGCTCCCTCTGGACGCCCCGGTTTCCTCTCGAGTCTCATGCATTTCTGGCTTGGAAGTTTAATTGGCTCGAAATTGTCACTAAAGTGCAGGTGATTGGTAGATTCCAGTGCAATTGATGTGATGTGGGGTAAAAAGATTACAGGAAATATTAGTGTGGGGGGGGGGGTGGGAGATTGACATAGTTCAATGTGCCTGTATATACTCGATGAGATGAATTACGAAAGTTAATTGGTAGACCAGTTCTACCCATAAATCTTGCCTGAGTTTGAAACATTTTATTCAGAGAGGATGCATTGACCAGCAAACAGTCACCAGGGGGCACTGGACCTCGGGGAGACCGAACTGAGCTTGTGTTCCCTTCACTGGAAGCAGACACAGATTTTCGTTGGTGCCGAAATCAGGAACAAAGGCACAACATTCTCAACTTAGAAACCCCTCAGAAGGAATATCCTGGAACAAGTTTTGCCCCTGAGTACACGCCATAACTGTCCGAGAAGTCCTTGGATTTTAAGGGAATTGGAGCTCCCGTAACTTAGATCGGTTTCAGTTTGTTAGGTCAGTCGGAGCCGAGATGAAGAGAGAAGTCCGGTGGGGTGAGATGTGCGTGTTGCCTGGATCCCAGTGAATGGGCGAGGGACTGAGCGGTCTCCTCCTGGACCAGTTGTGAGATTTGGTCTGTGCCGAGTGAGGAAACTTCAGCTCGTCTGTTTTGTTCGTTCACGGGTGGTGACGTAATCGGAATGGACATCCCTAAAGTGTCTTGAACTGTCTTCTGCGCCAGGGAGGAGAGGGCAACGTTGTGGTGCTTTGGACATTGTACCGGATGATTGGTGGTTGGGAAATGTCATTTCTTTGTTCAAGAAAAGGAGTAGGGATAACCTGGAGACTTACTTCAGTGGTGGGCAAATTCTGAGAGACGGGCTTAACTGGCATTTGGAGAAGCATAAATTGATTAGGGAGAGCCAGCAGAACTCTCTGAAGGGCAGGTCATGCCTCACAGGCTTGATGAAAATCCTTGCAAATGTGACAGACCGCATGGGCGAGGGTAGAGCAGTGGATGTGGTGTATTCGGAGTTTAGTAATGTGTTCCCCATGATGGGCTCAACTAGAAAGTCAGGATGCATGGGATCCAGGAAAACTTCACTGTGTAGAGATAGAATTGGTTTGCCTACAGAAGGCAAAATATAGAACATTTTCTGTTTGGAGTCCAGTGACCAGTGGTGTTCCACAGGGATCTGTTCTGGGACACCTACTCAGTGATTTTTTTTTTGAAAGAGACATGAATAAGGAAGTGTAAGGCAGGTTTGTAAGTTTACAGATGATACAGATGTTGGTGGAGTTCTGGATAAAAGTTTGTTGTAGGTTACAATGGGACATTGACAGGTTGCAGAGGGGGACTGAGAAATGGAATGTGGAGTTCAAACAGGTAAACTGCGAAGTGATGTGAATTTGAAGTAAGAATGTAAGTTTAACGGCAGGATTCCTCACAGTGTAGAGTAACAGAATGATCTTGGAGTCCATGTCTGTAGCTTCCTCAAATTTGCTGCACATGTTGAATAGGGTAGGGTAGGTAAGAAAATGTTTGGTGTGCTGGACATCATTAATCGGAGGACTGAGTTCAAGGTGTAATGTTACAACCCTATTAAACTCTGGTCAGATCACATATGGAAGGTAGTGTTCAGTTCAGGCAGCTCATGATAGGAAGGATGTCGAAGCTTTAAAGAGTGTGCAAGGGAGTTTCATTGGGATTCTGCTTGGATTAAAGAGCATGTCTTATGAGGGAAGGTTGAGCGAGCTGGGGCTTTTCTCTATGGACTGACAGAAGATGTGAAGTGACTTCATAAAGTTGCACAGGATGATAAAAGGCATAGATGATAATAGCCAGGGACTTTTTCCCAGGGTGATAATGGCTAACACTAGGGGGCATAATTTTAAGGTCACTGGCGGAAATTATTGAGGGGAAAATCAACGGTAAATTTTTAGAGTGGTGGGTGCATGGAACACTCTATCATGGGTGGTGGAAGAGACAGATACATAGGGGACATTTAAGAAACTCTCAGTAAGGCACGTGGATATTAGAAACATGGAGGTCAATGCAGGAGGGAAAGGTTAGTTTGAACTTAGAGTTGATTAAAAGATCAGCACAACATCTATGCTGTGCTGTAATATTCTGTGTTCTACGTTCTATAAGCTGACATTTCATGTAAAGACCTGTAACTGCAAAATGAAACCTGAGATTTTCATTGGACATCTATATCCTGATAGCAGTGTAGGATTAAATTTGATAAATAGAATTGTTACTGTGGAAACCACAATGCTCAGTTGCAAGAAAAGAAATATCGAGACTAACATGCACAGCTGACATTGTTTTTCATTACGCTGGTCTGCAGATGATAAAGTTCGGAAACGCTTATTTGGATCATTAATTGGTTGGACAATAGGCAAAACGATCCGTAAGTATCACCTTTACTTACAGAAACTTGAAAATCGGGAGAGGATTGAGAGAGGAACATTGAGGGAAAAAGAGGGAAATCACAACAGGACAGGGGAGTTTTGTAATGTGCCTGGATCTCGGGATATGGATCCATTCTGCTGGATGATACCTGGGGTTTCAGGAGGGGTGGGTTGGCTCATGTGTGGAGTAGGTGGTGGGGTGTTGTCTGACCACAGCAACATGACGAGGAAACATTTTCAAAATGATTAAGGGACCTGAGATATTTCCATTTCTAGAAGTTTCCAGTGTTTTTTTGCATTACTGTAGAGGATCCGAGCAGAAGTCCTGTTCTCTAGAAGTCCTCTTTCTTCTTTACAAATAAAGCACTCAGATCATGACTCACGGTAGCAAAGTCAAAACTTTGTGATGATTCATTTCATCAAGGGCCACTCTTCAGTCAAACATCATAAAAGGAAGATGAAGCGTGGTGTTCAAACCTGCTTGTGTGCTACTGTGGTTCAAAAATATTCCAGGCTTCAACAAAAATAGAGGTGGCAGATTCATCAATTTAAGGAACCACCACTTGGCACAAAAATCCAAATTGAATTTGCTACGTAGATGACTTTCTTTCCTATTTCAGACAACTTGCTCAAGGGAAGAGGTCGCAAGTTTGCTGCTCTGGCTGAGTGACCCACTAACCCTCTGGTGAGTAGTGGACATTCACAACTCCTCTCCCCCCCTGAGCTGAACACTTCTGTGATTTCAATCCTCTGTCACCGAGGGATAAATGGGTGGAAAACACAGCAGATGTTTGCTGTTCTCGTTGAAGTGGTGTTAGATGACAGAAGAATTGCAAATGTGTATCAAGCTTATACACTTCACAAAGAAACAGAACTTGAACCCATGTAACTCCAGATCAGTTATTGTAGAGGGAGCCACCTTGCACCTTGACAATATTACCGAGTCAACCCTGAGCTCAGGTAGAGAGGCCACAAGTTGCAGGGAAATAGCAATTGCAATGAGTCACTTATGATGTTTTCCAGAGAGAATTTATGGGGTACACCACTGTTGTAATGGCTATTTATTTGAGCTACCGTCGCCTTTCTGTCAGCTGGAACCAGTCTGGCCATCCTCCTCTGACAACTCTAATTAACAAGGGAGTTTGTTACATGGCCCATGTGTAATGCTGACAAGGGATCCAAAAACAGGCTGCATGTCATAATGGCACGGAAGTAGATGCAATAGGCAATAGGGCACTTCTTTCCATAGAACTGGTGAAATACAGGACAGTGGGTTCGTTATGTAGACATGATGTAATGTAGAATAAAAAATACTACAGGAGGGTAACTCATCCTTTTGTCTCTGGGGCAGGTTGGTCACTCTGTGCCAACTCAGAGAGAAGGGCCGCTTTATGAATGCTGAAACTCTGAACCACTCCACCTGCTGTTCATCTACAGTTGCTGACGATGAGGAATTACCTATCATGCTTTCATAAGTGAACTTTCTGCTGCTGAGTTTGAAATCTCTGCTCAGGGCTCAGTGCAACTCAGAGACACCCAATGACATCAACATAGTCAAAGTGCAAATTGTGAGAAGTATACAAACGCAATGACTAAATACTGATAATTTAAATGATATCTCAGGCCATCCAATGAATAGCTGAGAACATCAAACATTTTGTTGCCACGGACACAGGGCAGAACTGAATTCCTGATGGATAACGTTCTGATTCTGTAACATCTTGACAATACACAACATTAGTCAATATTAGTGGTGGAATCATTGTCTCTGCTTCTTGCTTTCTTAGCTTGCCCAAATGCTCAACATACCTTGTGCTCTTTTGCTGACGAAACTTTGAAACAAATATTAAAAAATAAGTGCATGAAACTGTTGTTTTTAATTTTGGTAAACCGTTCCTTTCAGTAAAGTTTCGTGTACCATGTAGTTCACTTCTTTGCAGTGCGGCCAGTTTTTATTGTGCGTAATGCAACTGCACTGCTGTAACTTGTACCAGTATTGTGGCGATGGTCAATCACAGTAACGAGTACTGTCCATTGCTTTCCTTATTGTCTACAATATCAGTCACCTTTCACCAACACCTGTCCACTCACACCGAGATACTGTGGTATTTCTACTGGTCTTGGGATGATTTAATGGAAGCTCTGAGTGAGAAGCAGTATGGACCATCACTGAAGAATTTGTTGGTTGGTAAATCCCTCAAAGAAACATTTTATGTCAGTAACATCAACACAGCATCTTTTCACAGAATGAATAGTCTGGAGATGCTCACAGGAAGTACTGACGGAAACTGAGACATGGGCACCATTATGTCCGTTGACAAAATGCTCAACCAAAGTTGGGTTGTCACAACAGAGAGTGGGATTTGGCTCTGTGCTGCGGGGGAGGGGATGGTGTTGTTGAATTCCAGAGTTTTCCAGAGAGTTCTGGTTTTGGAGGTGGGTCCTAAGAGAGGGAAGGATTTCAACTCAAGAATGGAATCTTTATTTGGAGATGGCTGGCCACAAAGATCCAGTGTAGAAAGGGTTGGCAGAACTGCAGGGAATTTGGATAACAGCAGAAGCTTTGCATGTGTCCATATTTAGAGGCTGGAAGGCAGTTAAGTGAGAATAGAGGCATTGGGAACATCGAACCTAGAGGTAACAGACGTGTTAACTGAGATTTCTGTCACAGATATATTAAAGGAATGACAGAGATGATGTGTCATATGAATGTGTCGGCAGGTTGTCTTTCTTAGAGATTCAAAGCTCATAGCTATACTTGCAACTAATTTGCAGACCCTTAAGAGATGGAGGAGAGCTCAAATGAATTGTGTACATCCGTATTTACTTGGGACATGGACACATAATTGGTAGGTATGAAGCAATGTAGCAGTGAGGCCATGGACCCTGTATAGATTATACAGCAGATGGTGTTTGGTGTCCTGAGGCAAATAAGGGTGGATAAGTCACGAGGGCCTGACAATGCATTCCCTTGGACCTGTCGGAGGCTGGTGCAGTAATTGAAGGTGCTGTAGATATTTACAACATCTTTAGCCATGGGTGAGGTGCCAGAGGATTGGAGATAGCTAATGTTGTTCCATTGTTTTAGAAAGGCTCGAAGAATAAATCAGGCAATTATTGGCCTGTGAGCTTGACATCAGTGACAAAGTTATTGGAAGTTATTCTAAAGGACCAAGTAGGTATTTGGATGGACAGGGACTGATTAGGGATAGTCATCTTGGCTTTGTGTGTGGGAAGTCATGTCTGATCAATCTGATAGGGTTTTTTGAGGAATTTACCAGGAAAGCAGATGAAAGCAAGGCAGTGGATTTTGTCCATCTGTACTTTAGTAAGGCCTATGACAAGGTCCTGCCTGGGAGCTTGGTCAAGAAGGTTCAATCACCTGTCAGTCACGGTAAGTTAGTAAATTGGATTAGGCATTGGCTGTGTGGGACAATCCAGAGAGTGGTTGTAGATGGTTGCTCTCTGACTAGATGCCTGTGACTAGAGGTGTTCTGCAGGGGTTGGTGCGGGGTCCTTTGTTATTTGTCATCTATATCAATGGTCTGGATGATAATGTAGCTAACTGCTTTGGCAATTTTGCAGATTACACCAAAATTGGGGGTGTTGTGAACACTGAGAAAGTCTATCACAGCTTGTAGCAGGGTTTGGACCAGTTGGTGAAATAGGCAGAAAATGGCAAATGAAATTTAATGCAGACAAGTGTCAGGTGTTGCATTTTGGGAGAACCAACCAGGTGTTCTGTCAGGCACTGAGGTGTGTGAAAATGCAGAGTTCTCCGGGAATATAGATCCATAATACCTTGAAACCAGGTTTAGAGGTAGGTAGGGTCGTAAAGGAAGCTTTTTCGGACACTGGCTTTCATAATTCAATGTATTGCGTACAAGAGATGGGATGTTCAAATTGTATGAGATGTTGCTGAGGACTAATCTGACGTATTGTGTGGATTTTTGGTCACCAAGCTAAAGAAAGATGTAAATAAGATTGAAGGAGTACCGAGAAAATTTACAAGGATGTAGCCCGGGCATGAACACCTGAGTTATTGTGTAGGGTTAAACAGGTTAGGATGTTATTCTCTGGAACGTAGGAGGTTCGATAAAGGTATACAAAATTTCGAGGATGTAGATAAGGTAAATTAAGCAGGGTGTTCCCACTGACGTTGGGTGTGACCAGAACTAGAGGTCATGGGTGAAAGGTGAAAAGTGAAATGTTTGGGGGATCTTCTCTGCTCATAGGATGGTGAGAGTGTAGAATGGCCATTTAATGGATCTGGGGTTGATTTCAATATTTAAGAGAAGTTTGGATAAGTACATGGACAGGAGGGGTATGAAGCTCAATGGACCAGATGCACATCAATACAATCAGGTAGATTAATTGTCAGCATGGACTAGATGGGTCAAAGGGCCTGTCTTTGTGCTGTAGTTTCTCACACTTTTATGAATCTATGAATGTCTAAGATTGGTGAATATTTTGAAGTGTGTAGTATATATTTGTATACCCGTACCCAATAGAGGCATTAACAGAATCAGCGAGATTGTGTGATACCTGTGAGACTCATCTGCTACCATCTCAAATGAGTTTCATTTAATTTTCTGTTTGTGGTTGTAGAAGGGTCGTAAGCTGTGTTATGACTTCTTCATTATACATAGTCATTTGTTGTTTAACTTCCATTGTCCTGATAACTCTGGGTGACGTGGATGATGTAAAAAAGTCATTCAATGTTCATCAGTTCATTCATGGCAAACAGTTCCAGTGAAATCTTTCCCTGGTCAGAGTCAATTTGACATGGCAATGCACATCTCGGAATGTCGTCCTTGATCAGAGTTTTTGCTGTATGTGTGGCAGAGGCTTTTCTTGCTGGAGTAGCTTCTCTCATCTTGAAAACCTATCTACTCTTACTAGTACATCTGAATATCTTTAACACTTTAGTAAGATAATGTAGTCCGCTTGTAGATGCAAAAATGGACCCGGCTGGGCAGGAGCACTTACTTGTGGTAGCTTTGCTCCCACACCACGATTTGTTTCCTGGCATTTCATGCATTTTTCCAATATTTGTCGAGCTTGTGCACTGAACTTTGGATTCCAACCCCTTTGGGAAAATCTGTTGATCATCTTTTCCACTCCAATATATCATAAGGAGTTTATCTAATGTGTCCGTGACTAGTGCCATATCTCAATGCTCGTCACTGACTACTTCCCCACCATCTCCACCCGAAACTACTTTTCTTTGTCAGAACATTGAGCTTGCATCTTGCATATCTAGTATGTTCATCTGTGACAAGGAATTCAAAGTTGTTTCCATCCTTCATTTGTCTGGTTGCCTTTATATGTTCCCTGACCTTCTGTTACTAATTTCACTGATTTTACTTTCTTTGCCCTCTTTTCTATAGACTTGTCCACAAATGCATTTCCACAGTTTCACCTATATTCAGTTTGAAGTGGACTTTACATTTTGATACAATCACTTCTGATGGCAACTGTATAACACACAATAGTTCTTGTACTGTCTGGCTATTAATGCTGTTCCTAGAGCCATAAGAAATCCCCCTGGCTTCATAAGTTTCCAAAGACTTAAACATCTCCAAAAGCATATTGGGAATCTGTGTAGTCCACTCTGAGGAGCCAGCAATCAGCAACAGGCACACACCAACAGAGTGCTGACAGTGAGTGTTATAATCTCACTTGGCTGAGACAATCTTTAGTCTGGTATTGGAAAGGTATTGTGGTTAAAGATAGCAGCATGTAAACCTACAACCAATGAATTGTCCATTAAGAGTTACATTCACCTGAACTTCAAGGTTCAAAATTCAAAGTTCAAAGCCAGTACTCATCAGAGGATCAGAGCTGGAGAGTGCCCGTAACTTTAAATTTCTTGGGGGGGGGGGTCATTATCTCAGAGGACCTGTCCTGGACCTATCTTATAAATATAATTGGAAAGAAGGCATGACAGCGCAGGATTGCTGTTCAATCTGACAAAGGATGTTTGATTACAAATGTCATGGCTACAAAGAGTGAGGTGAATAAATTAATTAGCAATGGATTTGCTGTATCTGTGCACTATTTTAATTGGGTGTGGGGTCACGGGTTTGTGGTGCATAATTCCAAAGGGAAAGACCAAGAAAGACTGGAGAAAAGGAAGCTGTCCAGATGATTAAAAGGGCTGGGGGGTGGGGAGTTTACTGAGAGATGGAGGGTTCTGAACACTAAAATGCAAACCTCTACTTGTCGGCAGTGTTGGACAAAGAACCAGGTGGATTGATGGGGAGTGGAATCTGGATAAAGAATGAGAATGATTAATACACACAAAATGCTGGAGGAACTCAGCAGGTCAGACAGCTCCTATGGAAATGAATAGTTAGTCGGTGTTTTGGGCTGAGACCCTTGATACTACATTTAGAGGCTGGAAGACTGCAGAGTGATGAGGGAAGCATTGGAATAGCTATTGGAACAGAGGGAATTCTTGGGCTCAGTTGTGACAGCAGAAGTCATGGCTACAAATGGCAGGGTGAAGAAATGAATTAGCAGGGGATTTGCTGTACCTGTGACCATGGTTGAGCTCCCCAGTTACCAAATAACTGCTCATCTGCCATTCACTTATCCTGTCCACATTCTCCTGACCTTATTCTACACACCCCACACAGGACACACAATATCAAGAAACTGTGAGCTTGGATTTATTGTTTTTCCTTCTGTTTCAAATTCTTGATGAAGGTGGTGAACAGCTGGGATGTCAGCCCCAAACCATACAGCACCGTCCTAGTCAACACTTCTCAACACAGCACTGATAATCTTTTCCTTCTCCATTAACAGTAGGCTAATTAATTTTTAGTCTAAATCAGTGGATTACCCCCAGTAATATGCACTCTAACACTTTTTAATAATCTGGATTTGCACCTTATTAAAAGCCTTCCTGAAGTCCAAGTGCACCCCATCACGTGGTTCACCCTCCTTACTCTGCTTGTTACAACTTCACTTTCCAATCATTTGTTAAACATGTTTTGCCTGCCTTTGAAAAATCCATGTTGACTCTGCCCAGTCTGGTTTATTTCTCTAAGTGGAGGCACAAGAGACCGCAGATAATGGAATCTGCAGCAACAAACAGTCTGCTAGAGAAACTCAGTGGGTCCAGCAGTATTGATACAACATGATATGTCGACAATTCCACCCCCCTCCCCACACAAATCCTGTTCAATTCACTCACTGTAATTCCTCCAGCAGGAAGCTTTTTCTCCTAAGTGCCTTCGTGAATAATAGACCCCCCTCCCTCCCCAGCCTTTCCCCAGCTACGTTTGTCAGTTTCCCTGGTCTGCAGTTCTGGCTTTCTCTCCCTCTTCTTGCATCATTATTTTTGCTACCCCACAATGAATGGGAACCTCCCCAATCTGTGGAATTCTGGAAGGTGAGAACCTGTGCACCCTTTCCTAAAATCCAAAGGCACAGGGCACAATGTTCATCCGTTCCTGGAGTTTATCTACTCTCCAATATATGTTCTCAATTTCTAAAGCTACACTGGACTTTTCCACTTCCACTGCTGCACAAAAAATGTTTATTTAACCTCCTGGCCTTTTTGTTATTCCACTGCGTAACTTCCCTGTTTCAGCCTGTGAAGAAGCCACATGATCCCCGCTAATCACTTGTAGAAAGTTTTCAGATCTGTTTATATGTTTCTTGGTCAACCACTTACCTACTCCACCTGCCTGGATGTTCCAGCAACTTGGCCATCCCTTTCTGAAGTCTGGAAATTTCCAGTCCTGGGGATTACAGTGTTATGAGGTTTTTCATTTGACCTAAACTTGTCTGTGGATTCTCAGTACCTGGTGTCAGACCACTTGAAAGCTAAAGGTTTCAAAGAAGTGCCAGTTCTGTAAGACGCCAGTCAATCATGTAGGACACAGGCCCTTCTACAATAGAGGTAGTAATCACATGTCCAAGACCCAAGACTGCAAGGGTGCCTCCCAAGAAGAAAGCACAGTGATCAGGGAAGGGATTTTGAAAGCAGCCTCATACATGAGTTACTGACTGTGCTCAGAGTTGAGAAGTCAAGGACAACGTCATATCAAGGCAATCCTCATCTTGAGAGATTTAACAGGACATTGTTAGACACAATAGGAACTCTTGGAGTCAGTATATTGGAAATTGGGTGCACGGCTACAACCAAACTCAAAATGGTCATTCGCCATATTATTAAATGTTCGGACGCAAAACCAAATTACCTGGATCTTTGTTTTGGAACCTCACAGTCAGATCCCAAACTTGCCAGTTTTTTGGTTGAAACCAGAAGATGGAAATGGTCCAGTATAAATTCTCCAACAGAATCATCATTTACCTTGAGGGCAGGGAAAACATATTGACCCAGAGTCTGATCTAGAACCTACACCTGGTTAATGATCTCAGCGAAGGAGAAGAAAAAAAAGGAAAGAAACAAGCTGAAGACAACTCAGACAATAGTATGGTTTTGGTGGAACGGCATGAAGAAGAAATTATAAAAGAGAAACCGGATGAATCCATTCAACACTGAACAGACTCTGAAGATAAGGAAATTGGAATGCGGCATGACTTACCTTATGCAAACCTCCCAAGAGTAGTTGATTAAGAGATGTCAGAACCACACAGACTACACTTGGGTATAGTGGGAATGCACTGGACAACGAAAGGTGCTATTAGATAGTGAAAGGGAAACAGACTCTAATATAATTGAAAGTGAAGCCAAGTCAATTCAGAGAGCAGGGACAACTGAGTTGCAGTAAGGAATGACTGGCAGACAGGATGAGGAATGATAAGTCACTAGAAAAGATTCAGACTAATGAAATAGTGACTGAGAATCAACTATTAAAGGAAGATGAAAGTGAAGCTGAGATAAGAAGGTCTCAGAGTTAGGAAACTGCCAGATCAGCTGGCATGTGTCACATCTGGAAATCTGAATGTTGAGTGAATGTCAATAGTGAAATAGGTTACTTCCATCTACAAATGGATTGGATGTCTTGTAATCACTTCATTCATTTGATTGCTGTGAGCCGTATGCCTGAATATTATCAGAACATAAGGGTGAACATAATTGTTATTGCTATTGGGTATAAGTGTTGTATTATTATTAATGTTTACTATGTTTCAAAGGTTTACAAAGTCATGAGGACGTTCCTATTTTGGTGGGCTGGGGGAAGAATGTAATATCCTGGTTAAAACCATGAGTTATTTAATCAATACAGTTATGTTTTTCAGCATCTTATTTTTGCAAATCTCCTCAAAATGCATATCCATTAAAAGAGATGTTCCTTTAATTACTGACAACAAAAACAGTGGAGGAAAATAGTGGAACGCTCGCAGAACCAAATTTGGAATAACCATTACAGATGTCCGGAAAGCCTCATGCAGTCTATAGTCTCACAGAGAATGTGCAGAGAACTTTCAGTTAAAAAGCTAGCTCACAACAATTGTAGAAAGGGAAAGAGGAGAGGTTGGACATCTTTATATGGATGTTGTCTGAAAATGTATTTATTTTTATATTTGTTTGGACTGGTTCTTTGGGGTGCAGAATGTTTTCAGTACTGTGAGTAAATGAAGTGAAGCAAACTAGACTGATTACATGGGAATGAGCTTCAATGATTACATGCACACTCTAGACTAATAGATGTGTTGGATTCTTTTCTTCATTTTGTTTGTTATAGCTTAAATTATCAACAGCCCAAGGAGCAAGATGCGCGTTGGCGCTACTCCTTCCTTTTACAACTTACTTTCCACTGCTAGTTTCATTTAAACTTCGTAGATTTATCACTTTTAGAGAAGGAATTACGATTTAATTACGGTGGCTGGATCTCGAACTGGAATCGAATTAAGAGGTGGCAAAATTGTTTCTGAAACTGAACAAACAAAGGAGGCAGAGGAAGTCTCTACTTCAGAAAGAATGTTTTCTTTGATGCAAGATATTAACACCAAGATTAGAGTGGTGGACACTAAGATTGATAAACTGATGAATGCTAATGAAAAGCTTGAGAAAGCGGTCTCTGCTGTCCAGGAATCTTTGAGGAATCTGGAATTTCAATATCAGATGCTTAAAAATTACACTAATAGAATCAGAAGAGAACAGCAGACAATGAATCAAATGATTAAATAACACAAATTAAATACATCTACTATGGAAAAGAAAATTGTTGAGGTTTCTTCGGAATTATTAAGAATTAAGAAGAAAACGATTGATCTGGAAAGCAGAAGTTGTTGGATGAATTTACGCATACTGGGTTTGTCTGAAAACATGGAAACCAGTGAGCCACTAAAGTTTTTTAAAAATTAATATGCTATACTCTCTTTTTAGTGAGATGCTCGAAGCTCCTCCATTGATAGACAGAGCTCACCGAATCCCACGCCCGAAGCCTTCGCTGGAGATGAAACCTCACCTGGTAATTTCATGTTTGCATTACTTTGCTACTAAAGAAGCAATTCTTTGAGATGCTAGGAAGTGGGGGTGGGGAGCTAATTTATAATGGAGTAGAGATTCGTATAGTTGAGGACTTTGCCCTCGACGTTTATGCAGAAAGAATTAAATATCGGGAAGTGATGGCTGAACTTTATAAGAGGAACTGTCATCCCTCTTTGCTTTATCCAGCTTGTTTGAGAATCTCTCTGCCTAACACTCGCCCAGAACAGTTTGAGTCCCCAGAAGAGGCTTGGAAATTTATAAAGGAGTTAAAGCCTGTCTTGCAAGCAACTCAAACACTTAATCCTTAGTTGAGAGTCATTTGTAGCTGGATCATTGAAAGTTCAATCTATGTTCTATGCCTGCCCAGACATTGTTTCAGCTGTTTTATCTTTTCTATTAGGATTTGTAAGAGTTTAACACTAGTCGTTACATATTATTTGGTTGAATCTATCTTTCTTGAATATTTGATCAATTTTTATTAAATGAATTTAAGATGGGTGCTGTTAACTACATTGTAACCTCTGTTAGACATAATATCAATATATTCAGAATTTGTTTATTTATTTATGCATCTGTTGTTGTGTCTTTAGTCAAGGGTTTCAGCATATAACTTTTTTATTTTTCATTTTTAGAATCATTTTATTGGTACATAATCTTCTACAGCAATAAAATGATACAAAACTTTAACAAATTAATATATATATATATATACATATACAATCAATAAAGCTGAAGAGAGATAAAAAGCTGATCGTAATATATGAAAATAAAAAAAATTATATATAAAGAATAGAAGGAAAAAATAGAGAACCCCAACTAACTTAAAAAAATCTACTGACTACAAAAAAGGGAAAAAATCCCATCAGGAATCAACCCCCGGAGCAATACATCTTACCATCATCTATATATATAAAGAAAATGAATCATCAGCCACCAATTCATGTTTATATAGAATAAGATTGGAAGGAAACCAGATAAATTAATTCAAATTAAATGATAATATTTGGCAAAAGAGCCCCATCTTCTCTCAAAATCAAATCGGGGATCAAAAGTTTTACTTCTAATTTTTTTCCAAACTGAGACATAACATTACTTGAGAAAACCATTCAATTAATGTAGGGGCAGAGGTATCTTTCCATTTTAATAAAATAGCCCTTCTTGCCAATAATATAACAAATGCAATTACATGTTGATCTGAAGATGAAATAGCCTGAATATGATGCTGAGCTATTCCAAATGGAACAGTCAGTCTATCAGGTTGTAAATTAATTTTCGGAGCTTTAGAGATTGTAGAAAATAAAGATTTCCAAAATGATTTTAATGAAGAACATGACCAGAACATATGTGACAAAATAGCTACTTCAGTTTTACACCTATCACAGTAGTTGTCTATACAAGGAAATACATTAGATAGTCTCTCCTTTGTTAAATAATAACAATGAGCAATTTTAAACTGAATTAAATGGTGATTGGCACACATAGAAGAAGAATTTACCTTTTTCAAAACTTGCAACCAATCTTCATAAACAAAGGTCATATTAAGTTCTCTCTCCCAATCTTGTTTAATCTTTAGTGAAAGGTTCTCTTTTTGTAGTAAAAATAAATTATAAATTCTACCAATGGAACCTCTCACTAAAGGATTCAATTTCAAAATGGCATCCAACAAATCAGATTCTTGCGAATATGGAAACTTAGATAAATATTGTTGTGAAAAATGTCTAACCTTAAGATATTGCAGAAAGTGTGTATGAGCGAGAGAATATTTGTTAATTAACTCTTCAAGAGTCATCAATCAACCATTACAAAATAAATCTATGAAAGAATGGATCCCTTTATTTCTCCATAAGAGAGAAATAGGATCGGTTATTGAAGGTTTAAATAAAAAGTTTTGATATAAAGAACTAGACAGTTTAAATTGTTTAAAATTTTTAAAAATTGCGAAACTGAGACTAAATCCATAAGGACTGTTTAGTAACAGGGCAAAGATTTAAATTTGGAATTTTAGAGAGCTGTAAAGGTAATGGAGCTCCTAATATTGAGGTTAAATGAAATTGTTTAACAGCTTTTAATTCCAAATCAACCCAATCTGGCTTTTGGCTGTTGTCGAGCCAATATAGCCAAAAACATAATTGTCTGATACTAACAGCCCAATAATACAGTCTCAAATTAGGAAGTTCAAGTCCATCATCCTTTTTAGATTTTTGTAAATGATGCTTAATAATTTTTGGTCTCTTATTGTTCCAAATAAAGGATGAAATAAGAGTCAATTTGATCAAAAAATTTTAGTTAACAAGATAGGTATATTTTGGAAACTATACAAAAATCTAGTAAAAGCAACATCTTTCATTTCAAATATTAGGTTTAAAGGAGCATGATCAGAGATAACAATTGCACCATACTCACATTTCTGAACATTAAATAAAAGTCGGGGATCGACTATAAAATAGTCGATTCTCGAACATTTATTATGAACATGTGAGAAGAAAGAGTATTCTCTATCACTAGGATGCATATGCCCTTAAATTTCAATTGAGCCATAATCAATTAAAAAGGAATTAATAAGTGATGCAGAATGATTAGGGAGTTGATGTTTGGATTACTTATCCATTAAAGGGTTTAAACAAGTATTAAAATCGCCACCCATTAATAGCATATATTCATTTAAATCAGGTAATAGAGCAAAGCCAGCTTTAAAAATGAGGAATCATCAACATTTGGTCCATAAATATTAACCTATTATAAATGATTCCTTTAACAATCAAAAATCTACCATGAGTATTGGCTATAATATCCTCCTGATTAAAAGGAATATTGGAATCAATAAAAATAGAAGCACCTCTAATTTTACTCTGAGAGTTTGCATGAAACTAAGAATCTTCCAAAATTTAAAACATCGATTTTTATCATATAACCTGATATGCGTCTCTTGAGCAAAGATTATATCAGGTTGGAATTGGTTAATAATTTTAAATGTTTTCTTACACTTAATAGGATAGTTCCAACCACGGACATTCAAACTTAAAACATTTAACTGTTTAGATATCATCATGAGACTTTGTATCTAAAAAGAATAGTTAGACTCATGTCGGGATATGGTAGTCGAAAATGGCGGAGATGAACAACAATAATAATAATAATTTGCATATGCTCCGAGATTCCAGAATGGGGATTAAAAAAAAAGGAAAAAGAAGAAAAACAACCCACCCAAGCTACAAAGCCCAGAAATAAGTCAATATCAATCGATGCGAGTCCCAAAGAAGGCATAGAAAGTGAGTATAAACTCCACTTACCTAAATAAAAAAAATAAGTGGAGCTATCGTGATGACATAGAATCGAGATGTGGAAATCCAGCTCTCCTGTAAAAAATTAGTAAAATAATGTTTAAGTGAAGAAAAGTTTGTAAATACATTTTTAAAATTACTTATAAACTACTCAGGGCTATTTTTAGATGTGCCTCCCAAACAGAAACAAAAGAGAACTACTACTTTGAAGACAGCACAAGTTGGGAAAGAAAGAGGGCCGACCATTACGATGGAACCTCGTACTCAGGTTAGACCTCTTCTTGGCGAAATGCACTTCACCTTCGGCGGTGCAGAACAGGAAACTTCAACAACAGCAACAATCTCTAAGAAGCAGCAGGAACTGCACATGCTTGAAGAAACAGGCATGCACAAACAGGTGGAAGCAAAACTACAAGTTCCAGCTGCGATTGAAAGTGAAAGTGAACCGGAAGTAGAATCAGATTGTTTGGACATGACAGATGAGGAAAAAGAGGAAGAAGAGGACCCAGAAGAAATCAAAAAGGGAGGACTTTCTGAAGACATAAGAGAAGCCCTGATACAAATAATGTATGAATTAAAAGCAATAAAGACTACACTTGATAAGGTTGTGAAAAAACAGGAGAAAATGGATAAGAAAATTAAAAGCCTGGAACAAATAACGGGAGACACTATTGATAGAGTGGATAAGATGGAATATAATATCCTTGCCTGGACATCAGAAAGAAAACGGTTGTTGGAAAATGTGGATGTGCTTGAAAATTTTAGCAGATGAAACAATATTAAGATTGTTGGTCTTAAAGAAGGTAAAGAGGGAGAAGATCCAATAAAATTCTTTCAAAAATGGATCCTGGAGACTTTGGAAATGGAAGAAGGAAGTCAATTAATTGAAATTGAAAGGGCTCATGGAGCTTTAAGACGAAAACCCCAACATGATCAAAACCCGTGATCAATCTTGATAAAATGCTTAAGATATCGAAATAAAGAAAGAATCCTGAAGGTGGTTGCTGAAAGTGCCGGAAAGAGAAATGGGCCATTGATGATAGAAGGGAAAAGAGTTCTTTTCTATCTCAACATAAGTTATGACCTTTTGAAGAGGAGGAAAGAATTTAACCCAGTGAGAAAAGTCTTGTGGGAAAAGGGTTATAAATTTATATTACGCTACCTGGCAACGCTGATAATTTTTTTGGATGACGAAGAAAGAAGATTTTTTTTTACTGATTATCGGAAAGCAGAGGAGTTTGCACAAGAACTTTCAAATATTTGCTAAACACAACAAAGAAATTATAGTGAAATGGATTAAAGATGAAGACTGAGATTGGGAATGGATTTGATGGATATTTAAGGGTAGAAGAATATACAAATATATTTTAATTATATGATAGAAGTGGAGGAAGGTAAAAATTTGAGGAATATTAATCGGGAGTAGTGATATTAATTTCTTCTTCTTCTTATATATATATATCTTTTTTCATTATGGGGGAGCTGGGAGAGCTTCTGATCGATTGCTACGGGATTCATGTGTGTAATCATGGTGACTGCCATGACCTGTAAAACGGAGGGGGGGTAATGTTGTGATTTTTTTCCATTCACAACATTAGTAGGGGGGTATTTTGTTATTTTTTTCTTTATAATCTATCTTTCTTCTATTTTTCTTTCTTTGCCTGGATGATTGGGGGGGGTGGGGCGAGACACATAGTAACATGGAGAATTTTAGACAAGTAGGCTCTATGTACCACTTTGAATTGTACCAAAGAATGACGAACGCAAAAAGATGACTTATTCAATAATTCAAAATGGCATTCCAATCTTCAGAGATTTGCATATTAGGATCATGCTCCCAAGCTTGCTTATTGTTATATAAAGAAAGCTGCTTAAACATAAGCAGTTTGTTGTATATATATATTAGAGATTGATCATCAAAAAAAGGTTTCAAATTTAAAATATCATCTAAGAGATTCTTATCTGAACTTGAAGGAAAGGTAACCGATTGAGAATGCAGAAAATTTCTAATTTGAAGGTAACCATACAAATGAGTTTGGGGTAAACCAAATTTAATGGACAACTGTTCAAATGACGTTAAGTTCCCATCAACAAATAAATCCAAAAATTGTTGAATACCCAGTCTATTCCATTATCTTGAGAAATTATCCCGTTTTTATTCTGATACTTCTCCAATTTGTGACAAATGTAATTCAGCTAATGCTTCGTTAATTCATATGTTTTGGTTATGTCACAGTTTAGAAAGATTTTGGAAAGATTTATTTTCTACTTTTTCTCAACTTTTTAACACTAAATTTTAACCTAATCCTCTTGCTGCTCTCTTTGGTATTCTTGGACCTCAAGATATAACTTTAACTCCCTCAGACTTGCATGTTCTAGCTTTTATCTCATTTATGGCAAAAAGATGGATTTTGCTTAAATGGAAAGAAGCTGTCTCTCCTACTCATATGCAGTGGTTAGAAGATGTTATGACTAATCTTAGTTTGGAGAAGATTTGGTGTTCTATTTCTAATTCAGTACAGTACTTTTATACGACATGGGGTCCTTTTATGAACTACCACTCTAACTTGAGGTTTTTTTTTCTATGTAGATGTTATTAATTATGTTATTCTTTGTTAACAACTTTGCGATACTTTTTAAAAAAGTATTTTTTTTCCTTGTTCTTACCCATTGGCTTTCTTGGTAGGGGTTAGGTTTTTATATATATATATATATAAAACTCCTTATGTATACTCTTTATAAATTTGCAGTATTAGTAATCATTACTGGAGTACTATATATATGTATATTATTCAGTCCTATACAGTTCAATTTTTCTAATGTCTGTATTTTGTTAGTAATTTAAAAAAAAATATATATATATACACACTGTATATGTTATACATTCTCCTATACATTAATAAAAATACTGAACAAGGAGAAAAATGACTAATTTACTGAATTTTTAAAGTTTTGATGTTAATGGGCTTAATGGACCGGTGAAAAGAAAAAGAATTTTAGCATACATTAAGAAAATGAAAGTAGATATAGCCTTTTTGCAGGAAACACATTTAACAGAGATAGAACATCACAAATTAAAGAGAGATTTGGTTGGGAATGTTATTGCAGCTTCATTTAATTCAAAGGCGAGGGGAGTAGCAATTTTGGTTAATAAAACCTTACTAATTAAAGTACAAAATGTATTAATTGATTCCGCGGGGAGAATTGTGATTATACATTGTCAAATTTTTCGGAATTATGGACTCTTATGAATATTTATGCACCAAATGAAAATGATGCAACAATTATACCAAGAAGCTTTTTTGAATTTGGCCAATGCTCATGATAAAATATTAATAGGTGGAGACTTTAACTTTTGTCTAGACCCAGTGCTAGATAGATCGACTAAGACTATTACAGAATCAAAAGTAGTAAAACTAACTTTATCA